>NW_027099922.1:0-115889 GCF_031753505.1 Anomalospiza imberbis
CAAAGCAGCAGAGCACCGGGCTTCTGGGCGCTGTGAAGGCAATTGCCAAAAGCAGGCAGCTGCTCCTTCCCAAGCACAGGCAGCTGCCTATGTTCTTGCTTGTCGACAAACTCACCGCTGCCCTTCTTTTCAGCAGCTGCCACCGTCTTCTGTGCATCTCGCAGCCTCTGGCGACGAGCAAGACTTGCCAAGGTGGGACGCATCAGGACCAAGTCAAAACCCAGGCAAGTTGTCCTGGAACGCTTTCCATTCGCTTGCCGAGAGTGAATTCAAGAGGCAGGAGAGCGGCAGCCACCGTCCTCCGGCAGTCGGAAGGCTTGGCACACAAGCCCGCTTCTTTGCGGCTTCGTTCTTCGCCTCTTCCAAGCAACCGCGATCTCTGCTTCTCGGAGGCGAAGAAGCGGCTAATTCGCGCACAGCTCAGTAGAGCGGCAGCGCAGCGCTCCGGAGCGCCGCTTCAAGCCGAAAGACGCCGGGAAGCGGCACTTTCCTCCGGATAGCTCCGGAGCCGCGCTTCTGCTTCTCTAGTCATCTCTTGCTTAGCGAAAAGCTTTCCCACTCCATTTGGCAAGGGGAGAGCGTACCTGCACTGCACACTAACCGCGGTTTGCAAAGAAAGAGGATTTGCTGCACATTCCAAGGACACGGCTCTTTCCGAGGCAATCTGCAACCTGCTGTCAGATGGAAGTGCTCTCTGCCCTCTCCTGCCCAGCTCTAGGTACTAGCGGGCACTTTCCAGCCTGGCCGAGGCAAACAACCTCGAGAGATGTCACAGAGCATAAGTGGAGCACAGATGCTCAAAAGCAGCAAAGCTGAAGAGCCTGGCTCAGCTTCACTAGTGTGCAATTGACTGACTGCGAAAAACAAAGCAGCAGAGCACCGGGCTTCTGGGCGCTGTGAAGGCAATTGCCAAAACCAGGCAGCTGCTCCTTCCCAAGCACAGGCAGCTGCCTATGTTCTTGCTTGTCGACAAACTCACCGCTGCCCTTCTTTTCAACAGCTGCCACCGTCTTCTGTGCATCTCGCAGCCTCTGGCGACGAGCAAGACTTGCCAAGGTGGGACGCATCAGGACCAAGTCAAAACCCAGGCAAGTTGTCCTGGAACGCTTTCCATTCGCTTGCCGAGAGTGAATTCAACAGGCAGGAGAGCGGCAGCCACCGTCCTCCAGCAGTCGGAAGGCTTCGCACACAAGCCCGCTTCTTTGCGGCTTCGTTCTTCGCCTCTTCCAAGCAACCGCAATCTCTGCTTCTCGGAGGCGAAGAAGCGGCTAATTCGCGCACAGCTCAGTAGAGCGGCAGCGCAGCGCTCCGGAGCGCCGCTTCAAGCCGAAAGACGCCGGGAAGCGGCACTTTCCTCCGGATAGCTCCGGAGCCGCGCTTCTGCTTCTCTAGTCATCTCTAGCTTAGCGAAAAGCTTTCCCACTCCATTTGGCAAGGGGAGAGCGTACCTGCACTGCACACTAACCGCGGTTTGCAAAGAAAGAGGATTTGCTGCACATTCCAAGGACACGGCTCTTTCCGAGGCAATCTGCAACCTGCTGTCAGATGGAAGTGCTCTCTGCCCTCTCCTGCCCAGCTCTAGGTACTAGCGGGCACTTTCCAGCCTGGCCGAGGCAAACAACCTCCAGAGATGTCACAGAGCATAAGTGGAGCACAGATGCTCAAAAGCAGCAAAGCTGAAGAGCCTGGCTCAGCTTCACTAGTGTGCAATTGACTGACTGCGAAAAACAAAGCAGCAGAGCACCGGGCTTCTGGGCGCTGTGAAGGCAATTGCCAAAAGCAGGCAGCTGCTCCTTCCCAAGCACAGGCAGCTGCCTATGTTCTTGCTTGTCGACAAACTCACCGCTGCCCTTCTTTTCAGCAGCTGCCACCGTCTTCTGTGCATCTCGCAGCCTCTGGCGACGAGCAAGACTTGCCAAGGTGGGACGCATCAGGACCAAGTCAAAACCCAGGCAAGTTGTCCTGGAACGCTTTCCATTCGCTTGCCGAGAGTGAATTCAAGAGGCAGGAGAGCGGCAGCCACCGTCCTCCGGCAGTCGGAAGGCTTGGCACACAAGCCCGCTTCTTTGCGGCTTCGTTCTTCGCCTCTTCCAAGCAACCGCGATCTCTGCTTCTCGGAGGCGAAGAAGCGGCTAATTCGCGCACAGCTCAGTAGAGCGGCAGCGCAGCGCTCCGGAGCGCCGCTTCAAGCCGAAAGACGCCGGGAAGCGGCACTTTCCTCCGGATAGCTCCGGAGCCGCGCTTCTGCTTCTCTAGTCATCTCTAGCTTAGCGAAAAGCTTTCCCACTCCATTTGGCAAGGGGAGAGCGTACCTGCACTGCACACTAACCGCGGTTTGCAAAGAAAGAGGATTTGCTGCACATTCCAAGGACACGGCTCTTTCCGAGGCAATCTGCAACCTGCTGTCAGATGGAAGTGCTCTCTGCCCTCTCCTGCCCAGCTCTAGGTACTAGCGGGCACTTTCCAGCCTGGCCGAGGCAAACAACCTCCAGAGATGTCACAGAGCATAAGTGGAGCACAGATGCTCAAAAGCAGCAAAGCTGAAGAGCCTGGCTCAGCTTCACTAGTGTGCAATTGACTGACTGCGAAAAACAAAGCAGCAGAGCACCGGGCTTCTGGGCGCTGTGAAGGCAATTGCCAAAAGCAGGCAGCTGCTCCTTCCCAAGCACAGGCAGCTGCCTATGTTCTTGCTTGTCGACAAACTCACCGCTGCCCTTCTTTTCAGCAGCTGCCACCGTCTTCTGTGCATCTCGCAGCCTCTGGCGACGAGCAAGACTTGCCAAGGTGGGACGCATCAGGACCAAGTCAAAACCCAGGCAAGTTGTCCTGGAACGCTTTCCATTCGCTTGCCGAGAGTGAATTCAAGAGGCAGGAATGCGGCAGCCACCGTCCTCCGGCAGTCGGAAGGCTTGGCACACAAGCCCGCTTCTTTGCGGCTTCGTTCTTCGCCTCTTCCAAGCAACCGCGATCTCTGCTTCTCGGAGGCGAAGAAGCGGCTAATTCGCGCACAGCTCAGTAGAGCGCACGCGGAGCGCTCCGGAGCGCCGCTTCAAGCCGAAAGACGCCGGGAAGCGGCACTTTCCTCCGGATAGCTCCGGAGCCGCGCTTCTGCTTCTCTAGTCATCTCTAGCTTAGCGAAAAGCTTTCCCACTCCATTTGGCAAGGGGAGAGCGTACCTGCACTGCACACTAACCGCGGTTTGCAAAGAAAGAGGATTTGCTGCACATTCCAAGGACACGGCTCTTTCCGAGGCAATCTGCAACCTGCTGTCAGATGGAAGTGCTCTCTGCCCTCTCCTGCCCAGCTCTAGGTACTAGCGGGCACTTTCCAGCCTGGCCGAGGCAAACAACCTCCAGAGATGTCACAGAGCATAAGTGGAGCACAGATGCTCAAAAGCAGCAAAGCTGAAGAGCCTGGCTCAGCTTCACTAGTGTGCAATTGACTGACTGCGAAAAACAAAGCAGCAGAGCACCGGGCTTCTGGGCGCTGTGAAGGCAATTGCCAAAAGCAGGCAGCTGCTCCTTCCAAGCACAGGCAGCTGCCTATGTTCTTGCTTGTCGACAAACTCACCGCTGCCCTTCTTTTCAGCAGCTGCCACCGTCTTCTGTGCATCTCGCAGCCTCTGGCGACGAGCAAGACTTGCCAAGGTGGGACGCATCAGGACCAAGTCAAAACCCAGGCAAGTTGTCCTGGAACGCTTTCCATTCGCTTGCCGAGAGTGAATTCAACAGGCAGGAGAGCGGCAGCCACCGTCCTCCAGCAGTCGGAAGGCTTGGCACACAAGCCCGCTTCTTTGCGGCTTCGTTCTTCGCCTCTTCCAAGCAACCGCGATCTCTGCTTCTCGGAGGCGAAGAAGCGGCTAATTCGCGCACAGCTCAGTAGAGCGGCAGCGGAGCGCTCCGGAGCGCCGCTTCAAGCCGAAAGACGCCGGGAAGCGGCACTTTCCTCCGGATAGCTCCGGAGCCGCGCTTCTGCTTCTCTAGTCATCTCTAGCTTAGCGAAAAGCTTTCCCACTCCATTTGGCAAGGGGAGAGCGTACCTGCACTGCACACTAACCGCGGTTTGCAAAGAAAGAGGATTTGCTGCACATTCCAAGGACACGGCTCTTTCCGAGGCAATCTGCAACCTGCTGTCAGATGGAAGTGCTCTCTGCCCTCTCCTGCCCAGCTCTAGGTACTAGCGGGCACTTTCCAGCCTGGCCGAGGCAAACAACCTCCAGAGATGTCACAGAGCATAAGTGGAGCACAGATGCTCAAAAGCAGCAAAGCTGAAGAGCCTGGCTCAGCTTCACTAGTGTGCAATTGACTGACTGCGAAAAACAAAGCAGCAGAGCACCGGGCTTCTGGGCGCTGTGAAGGCAATTGCCAAAAGCAGGCAGCTGCTCCTTCCCAAGCACAGGCAGCTGCCTATGTTCTTGCTTGTCGACAAACTCACCGCTGCCCTTCTTTTCAGCAGCTGCCACCGTCTTCTGTGCATCTCGCAGCCTCTGGCGACGAGCAAGACTTGCCAAGGTGGGACGCATCAGGACCAAGTCAAAACCCAGGCAAGTTGTCCTGGAACGCTTTCCATTCGCTTGCCGAGAGTGAATTCAAGAGGCAGGAGAGCGGCAGCCACCGTCCTCCGGCAGTCGGAAGGCTTGGCACACAAGCCCGCTTCTTTGCGGCTTCGTTCTTCGCCTCTTCCAAGCAACCGCGATCTCTGCTTCTCGGAGGCGAAGAAGCGGCTAATTCGCGCACAGCTCAGTAGAGCGGCAGCGCAGCGCTCCGGAGCGCCGCTTCAAGCCGAAAGACGCCGGGAAGCGGCACTTTCCTCCGGATAGCTCCGGAGCCGCGCTTCTGCTTCTCTAGTCATCTCTTGCTTAGCGAAAAGCTTTCCCACTCCATTTGGCAAGGGGAGAGCGTACCTGCACTGCACACTAACCGCGGTTTGCAAAGAAAGAGGATTTGCTGCACATTCCAAGGACACGGCTCTTTCCGAGGCAATCTGCAACCTGCTGTCAGATGGAAGTGCTCTCTGCCCTCTCCTGCCCAGCTCTAGGTACTAGCGGGCACTTTCCAGCCTGGCCGAGGCAAACAACCTCCAGAGATGTCACAGAGCATAAGTGGAGCACAGATGCTCAAAAGCAGCAAAGCTGAAGAGCCTGGCTCAGCTTCACTAGTGTGCAATTGACTGACTGCGAAAAACAAAGCAGCAGAGCACCGGGCTTCTGGGCGCTGTGAAGGCAATTGCCAAAACCAGGCAGCTGCTCCTTCCCAAGCACAGGCAGCTGCCTATGTTCTTGCTTGTCGACAAACTCACCGCTGCCCTTCTTTTCAACAGCTGCCACCGTCTTCTGTGCATCTCGCAGCCTCTGGCGACGAGCAAGACTTGCCAAGGTGGGACGCATCAGGACCAAGTCAAAACCCAGGCAAGTTGTCCTGGAACGCTTTCCATTCGCTTGCCGAGAGTGAATTCAACAGGCAGGAGAGCGGCAGCCACCGTCCTCCAGCAGTCGGAAGGCTTCGCACACAAGCCCGCTTCTTTGCGGCTTCGTTCTTCGCCTCTTCCAAGCAACCGCAATCTCTGCTTCTCGGAGGCGAAGAAGCGGCTAATTCGCGCACAGCTCAGTAGAGCGGCAGCAGAGCGCTCCGGAGCGCCGCTTCAAGCCGAAAGACGCCGGGAAGCGGCACTTTCCTCCGGATAGCTCCGGAGCCGCGCTTCTGCTTCTCTAGTCATCTCTAGCTTAGCGAAAAGCTTTCCCACTCCATTTGGCAAGGGGAGAGCGTACCTGCACTGCACACTAACCGCGGTTTGCAAAGAAAGAGGATTTGCTGCACATTCCAAGGACACGGCTCTTTCCGAGGCAATCTGCAACCTGCTGTCAGATGGAAGTGCTCTCTGCCCTCTCCTGCCCAGCTCTAGGTACTAGCGGGCACTTTCCAGCCTGGCCGAGGCAAACAACCTCCAGAGATGTCACAGAGCATAAGTGGAGCACAGATGCTCAAAAGCAGCAAAGCTGAAGAGCCTGGCTCAGCTTCACTAGTGTGCAATTGACTGACTGCGAAAAACAAAGCAGCAGAGCACCGGGCTTCTGGGCGCTGTGAAGGCAATTGCCAAAAGCAGGCAGCTGCTCCTTCCCAAGCACAGGCAGCTGCCTATGTTCTTGCTTGTCGACAAACTCACCGCTGCCCTTCTTTTCAGCAGCTGCCACCGTCTTCTGTGCATCTCGCAGCCTCTGGCGACGAGCAAGACTTGCCAAGGTGGGACGCATCAGGACCAAGTCAAAACCCAGGCAAGTTGTCCTGGAACGCTTTCCATTCGCTTGCCGAGAGTGAATTCAAGAGGCAGGAGAGCGGCAGCCACCGTCCTCCGGCAGTCGGAAGGCTTGGCACACAAGCCCGCTTCTTTGCGGCTTCGTTCTTCGCCTCTTCCAAGCAACCGCGATCTCTGCTTCTCGGAGGCGAAGAAGCGGCTAATTCGCGCACAGCTCAGTAGAGCGGCAGCGCAGCGCTCCGGAGCGCCGCTTCAAGCCGAAAGACGCCGGGAAGCGGCACTTTCCTCCGGATAGCTCCGGAGCCGCGCTTCTGCTTCTCTAGTCATCTCTAGCTTAGCGAAAAGCTTTCCCACTCCATTTGGCAAGGGGAGAGCGTACCTGCACTGCACACTAACCGCGGTTTGCAAAGAAAGAGGATTTGCTGCACATTCCAAGGACACGGCTCTTTCCGAGGCAATCTGCAACCTGCTGTCAGATGGAAGTGCTCTCTGCCCTCTCCTGCCCAGCTCTAGGTACTAGCGGGCACTTTCCAGCCTGGCCGAGGCAAACAACCTCCAGAGATGTCACAGAGCATAAGTGGAGCACAGATGCTCAAAAGCAGCAAAGCTGAAGAGCCTGGCTCAGCTTCACTAGTGTGCAATTGACTGACTGCGAAAAACAAAGCAGCAGAGCACCGGGCTTCTGGGCGCTGTGAAGGCAATTGCCAAAACCAGGCAGCTGCTCCTTCCCAAGCACAGGCAGCTGCCTATGTTCTTGCTTGTCGACAAACTCACCGCTGCCCTTCTTTTCAGCAGCTGCCACCGTCTTCTGTGCATCTCGCAGCCTCTGGCGACGAGCAAGACTTGCCAAGGTGGGACGCATCAGGACCAAGTCAAAACCCAGGCAAGTTGTCCTGGAACGCTTTCCATTCGCTTGCCGAGAGTGAATTCAAGAGGCAGGAATGCGGCAGCCACCGTCCTCCGGCAGTCGGAAGGCTTGGCACACAAGCCCGCTTCTTTGCGGCTTCGTTCTTCGCCTCTTCCAAGCAACCGCGATCTCTGCTTCTCGGAGGCGAAGAAGCGGCTAATTCGCGCACAGCTCAGTAGAGCGCACGCGGAGCGCTCCGGAGCGCCGCTTCAAGCCGAAAGACGCCGGGAAGCGGCACTTTCCTCCGGATAGCTCCGGAGCCGCGCTTCTGCTTCTCTAGTCATCTCTAGCTTAGCGAAAAGCTTTCCCACTCCATTTGGCAAGGGGAGAGCGTACCTGCACTGCACACTAACCGCGGTTTGCAAAGAAAGAGGATTTGCTGCACATTCCAAGGACACGGCTCTTTCCGAGGCAATCTGCAACCTGCTGTCAGATGGAAGTGCTCTCTGCCCTCTCCTGCCCAGCTCTAGGTACTAGCGGGCACTTTCCAGCCTGGCCGAGGCAAACAACCTCCAGAGATGTCACAGAGCATAAGTGGAGCACAGATGCTCAAAAGCAGCAAAGCTGAAGAGCCTGGCTCAGCTTCACTAGTGTGCAATTGACTGACTGCGAAAAACAAAGCAGCAGAGCACCGGGCTTCTGGGCGCTGTGAAGGCAATTGCCAAAAGCAGGCAGCTGCTCCTTCCCAAGCACAGGCAGCTGCCTATGTTCTTGCTTGTCGACAAACTCACCGCTGCCCTTCTTTTCAGCAGCTGCCACCGTCTTCTGTGCATCTCGCAGCCTCTGGCGACGAGCAAGACTTGCCAAGGTGGGACGCATCAGGACCAAGTCAAAACCCAGGCAAGTTGTCCTGGAACGCTTTCCATTCGCTTGCCGAGAGTGAATTCAACAGGCAGGAATGCGGCAGCCACCGTCCTCCGGCAGTCGGAAGGCTTGGCACACAAGCCCGCTTCTTTGCGGCTTCGTTCTTCGCCTCTTCCAAGCAACCGCGATCTCTGCTTCTCGGAGGCGAAGAAGCGGCTAATTCGCGCACAGCTCAGTAGAGCGCACGCGGAGCGCTCCGGAGCGCCGCTTCAAGCCGAAAGACGCCGGGAAGCGGCACTTTCCTCCGGATAGCTCCGGAGCCGCGCTTCTGCTTCTCTAGTCATCTCTAGCTTAGCGAAAAGCTTTCCCACTCCATTTGGCAAGGGGAGAGCGTACCTGCACTGCACACTAACCGCGGTTTGCAAAGAAAGAGGATTTGCTGCACATTCCAAGGACACGGCTCTTTCCGAGGCAATCTGCAACCTGCTGTCAGATGGAAGTGCTCTCTGCCCTCTCCTGCCCAGCTCTAGGTACTAGCGGGCACTTTCCAGCCTGGCCGAGGCAAACAACCTCGAGAGATGTCACAGAGCCTAAGTGGAGCACAGATGCTCAAAAGCAGCAAAGCTGAAGAGCCTGGCTCAGCTTCACTAGTGTGCAATTGACTGACTGCGAAAAACAAAGCAGCAGAGCACCGGGCTTCTGGGCGCTGTGAAGGCAATTGCCAAAAGCAGGCAGCTGCTCCTTCCCAAGCACAGGCAGCTGCCTATGTTCTTGCTTGTCGACAAACTCACCGCTGCCCTTCTTTTCAGCAGCTGCCACCGTCTTCTGTGCATCTCGCAGCCTCTGGCGACGAGCAAGACTTGCCAAGGTGGGACGCATCAGGACCAAGTCAAAACCCAGGCAAGTTGTCCTGGAACGCTTTCCATTCGCTTGCCGAGAGTGAATTCAACAGGCAGGAGAGCGGCAGCCACCGTCCTCCAGCAGTCGGAAGGCTTGGCACACAAGCCCGCTTCTTTGCGGCTTCGTTCTTCGCCTCTTCCAAGCAACCGCGATCTCTGCTTCTCGGAGGCGAAGAAGCGGCTAATTCGCGCACAGCTCAGTAGAGCGGCAGCGGAGCGCTCCGGAGCGCCGCTTCAAGCCGAAAGACGCCGGGAAGCGGCACTTTCCTCCGGATAGCTCCGGAGCCGCGCTTCTGCTTCTCTAGTCATCTCTAGCTTAGCGAAAAGCTTTCCCACTCCATTTGGCAAGGGGAGAGCGTACCTGCACTGCACACTAACCGCGGTTTGCAAAGAAAGAGGATTTGCTGCACATTCCAAGGACACGGCTCTTTCCGAGGCAATCTGCAACCTGCTGTCAGATGGAAGTGCTCTCTGCCCTCTCCTGCCCAGCTCTAGGTACTAGCGGGCACTTTCCAGCCTGGCCGAGGCAAACAACCTCCAGAGATGTCACAGAGCATAAGTGGAGCACAGATGCTCAAAAGCAGCAAAGCTGAAGAGCCTGGCTCAGCTTCACTAGTGTGCAATTGACTGACTGCGAAAAACAAAGCAGCAGAGCACCGGGCTTCTGGGCGCTGTGAAGGCAATTGCCAAAAGCAGGCAGCTGCTCCTTCCCAAGCACAGGCAGCTGCCTATGTTCTTGCTTGTCGACAAACTCACCGCTGCCCTTCTTTTCAGCAGCTGCCACCGTCTTCTGTGCATCTCGCAGCCTCTGGCGACGAGCAAGACTTGCCAAGGTGGGACGCATCAGGACCAAGTCAAAACCCAGGCAAGTTGTCCTGGAACGCTTTCCATTCGCTTGCCGAGAGTGAATTCAAGAGGCAGGAGAGCGGCAGCCACCGTCCTCCGGCAGTCGGAAGGCTTGGCACACAAGCCCGCTTCTTTGCGGCTTCGTTCTTCGCCTCTTCCAAGCAACCGCGATCTCTGCTTCTCGGAGGCGAAGAAGCGGCTAATTCGCGCACAGCTCAGTAGAGCGCACGCGGAGCGCTCCGGAGCGCCGCTTCAAGCCGAAAGACGCCGGGAAGCGGCACTTTCCTCCGGATAGCTCCGGAGCCGCGCTTCTGCTTCTCTAGTCATCTCTTGCTTAGCGAAAAGCTTTCCCACTCCATTTGGCAAGGGGAGAGCGTACCTGCACTGCACACTAACCGCGGTTTGCAAAGAAAGAGGATTTGCTGCACATTCCAAGGACACGGCTCTTTCCGAGGCAATCTGCAACCTGCTGTCAGATGGAAGTGCTCTCTGCCCTCTCCTGCCCAGCTCTAGGTACTAGCGGGCACTTTCCAGCCTGGCCGAGGCAAACAACCTCCAGAGATGTCACAGAGCATAAGTGGAGCACAGATGCTCAAAAGCAGCAAAGCTGAAGAGCCTGGCTCAGCTTCACTAGTGTGCAATTGACTGACTGCGAAAAACAAAGCAGCAGAGCACCGGGCTTCTGGGCGCTGTGAAGGCAATTGCCAAAAGCAGGCAGCTGCTCCTTCCCAAGCACAGGCAGCTGCCTATGTTCTTGCTTGTCGACAAACTCACCGCTGCCCTTCTTTTCAGCAGCTGCCACCGTCTTCTGTGCATCTCGCAGCCTCTGGCGACGAGCAAGACTTGCCAAGGTGGGACGCATCAGGACCAAGTCAAAACCCAGGCAAGTTGTCCTGGAACGCTTTCCATTCGCTTGCCGAGAGTGAATTCAACAGGCAGGAGAGCGGCAGCCACCGTCCTCCAGCAGTCGGAAGGCTTGGCACACAAGCCCGCTTCTTTGCGGCTTCGTTCTTCGCCTCTTCCAAGCAACCGCGATCTCTGCTTCTCGGAGGCGAAGAAGCGGCTAATTCGCGCACAGCTCAGTAGAGCGGCAGCGGAGCGCTCCGGAGCGCCGCTTCAAGCCGAAAGACGCCGGGAAGCGGCACTTTCCTCCGGATAGCTCCGGAGCCGCGCTTCTGCTTCTCTAGTCATCTCTAGCTTAGCGAAAAGCTTTCCCACTCCAGTTGGCAAGGGGAGAGCGTACCTGCACTGCACACTAACCGCGGTTTGCAAAGAAAGAGGATTTGCTGCACATTCCAAGGACACGGCTCTTTCCGAGGCAATCTGCAACCTGCTGTCAGATGGAAGTGCTCTCTGCCCTCTCCTGCCCAGCTCTAGGTACTAGCGGGCACTTTCCAGCCTGGCCGAGGCAAACAACCTCCAGAGATGTCACAGAGCATAAGTGGAGCACAGATGCTCAAAAGCAGCAAAGCTGAAGAGCCTGGCTCAGCTTCACTAGTGTGCAATTGACTGACTGCGAAAAACAAAGCAGCAGAGCACCGGGCTTCTGGGCGCTGTGAAGGCAATTGCCAAAAGCAGGCAGCTGCTCCTTCCCAAGCACAGGCAGCTGCCTATGTTCTTGCTTGTCGACAAACTCACCGCTGCCCTTCTTTTCAGCAGCTGCCACCGTCTTCTGTGCATCTCGCAGCCTCTGGCGACGAGCAAGACTTGCCAAGGTGGGACGCATCAGGACCAAGTCAAAACCCAGGCAAGTTGTCCTGGAACGCTTTCCATTCGCTTGCCGAGAGTGAATTCAAGAGGCAGGAATGCGGCAGCCACCGTCCTCCGGCAGTCGGAAGGCTTGGCACACAAGCCCGCTTCTTTGCGGCTTCGTTCTTCGCCTCTTCCAAGCAACCGCGATCTCTGCTTCTCGGAGGCGAAGAAGCGGCTAATTCGCGCACAGCTCAGTAGAGCGCACGCGGAGCGCTCCGGAGCGCCGCTTCAAGCCGAAAGACGCCGGGAAGCGGCACTTTCCTCCGGATAGCTCCGGAGCCGCGCTTCTGCTTCTCTAGTCATCTCTAGCTTAGCGAAAAGCTTTCCCACTCCATTTGGCAAGGGGAGAGCGTACCTGCACTGCACACTAACCGCGGTTTGCAAAGAAAGAGGATTTGCTGCACATTCCAAGGACACGGCTCTTTCCGAGGCAATCTGCAACCTGCTGTCAGATGGAAGTGCTCTCTGCCCTCTCCTGCCCAGCTCTAGGTACTAGCGGGCACTTTCCAGCCTGGCCGAGGCAAACAACCTCCAGAGATGTCACAGAGCATAAGTGGAGCACAGATGCTCAAAAGCAGCAAAGCTGAAGAGCCTGGCTCAGCTTCACTAGTGTGCAATTGACTGACTGCGAAAAACAAAGCAGCAGAGCACCGGGCTTCTGGGCGCTGTGAAGGCAATTGCCAAAAGCAGGCAGCTGCTCCTTCCCAAGCACAGGCAGCTGCCTATGTTCTTGCTTGTCGACAAACTCACCGCTGCCCTTCTTTTCAACAGCTGCCACCGTCTTCTGTGCATCTCGCAGCCTCTGGCGACGAGCAAGACTTGCCAAGGTGGGACGCATCAGGACCAAGTCAAAACCCAGGCAAGTTGTCCTGGAACGCTTTCCATTCGCTTGCCGAGAGTGAATTCAACAGGCAGGAGAGCGGCAGCCACCGTCCTCCAGCAGTCGGAAGGCTTGGCACACAAGCCCGCTTCTTTGCGGCTTCGTTCTTCGCCTCTTCCAAGCAACCGCGATCTCTGCTTCTCGGAGGCGAAGAAGCGGCTAATTCGCGCACAGCTCAGTAGAGCGGCAGCGGAGCGCTCCGGAGCGCCGCTTCAAGCCGAAAGACGCCGGGAAGCGGCACTTTCCTCCGGATAGCTCCGGAGCCGCGCTTCTGCTTCTCTAGTCATCTCTAGCTTAGCGAAAAGCTTTCCCACTCCAGTTGGCAAGGGGAGAGCGTACCTGCACTGCACACTAACCGCGGTTTGCAAAGAAAGAGGATTTGCTGCACATTCCAAGGACACGGCTCTTTCCGAGGCAATCTGCAACCTGCTGTCAGATGGAAGTGCTCTCTGCCCTCTCCTGCCCAGCTCTAGGTACTAGCGGGCACTTTCCAGCCTGGCCGAGGCAAACAACCTCCAGAGATGTCACAGAGCATAAGTGGAGCACAGATGCTCAAAAGCAGCAAAGCTGAAGAGCCTGGCTCAGCTTCACTAGTGTGCAATTGACTGACTGCGAAAAACAAAGCAGCAGAGCACCGGGCTTCTGGGCGCTGTGAAGGCAATTGCCAAAAGCAGGCAGCTGCTCCTTCCCAAGCACAGGCAGCTGCCTATGTTCTTGCTTGTCGACAAACTCACCGCTGCCCTTCTTTTCAGCAGCTGCCACCGTCTTCTGTGCATCTCGCAGCCTCTGGCGACGAGCAAGACTTGCCAAGGTGGGACGCATCAGGACCAAGTCAAAACCCAGGCAAGTTGTCCTGGAACGCTTTCCATTCGCTTGCCGAGAGTGAATTCAACAGGCAGGAGAGCGGCAGCCACCGTCCTCCGGCAGTCGGAAGGCTTGGCACACAAGCCCGCTTCTTTGCGGCTTCGTTCTTCGCCTCTTCCAAGCAACCGCGATCTCTGCTTCTCGGAGGCGAAGAAGCGGCTAATTCGCGCACAGCTCAGTAGAGCGGCAGCGCAGCGCTCCGGAGCGCCGCTTCAAGCCGAAAGACGCCGGGAAGAGGCACTTCCCTCCGGATAGCTCCGGAGCCGCGCTTCTGCTTCTCTAGTCATCTCTAGCTTAGCGAAAAGCTTTCCCACTCCATTTGGCAAGGGGAGAGCGTACCTGCACTGCACACTAACCGCGGTTTGCAAAGAAAGAGGATTTGCTGCACATTCCAAGGACACGGCTCTTTCCGAGGCAATCTGCAACCTGCTGTCAGATGGAAGTGCTCTCTGCCCTCTCCTGCCCAGCTCTAGGTACTAGCGGGCACTTTCCAGCCTGGCCGAGGCAAACAACCTCCAGAGATGTCACAGAGCATAAGTGGAGCACAGATGCTCAAAAGCAGCAAAGCTGAAGAGCCTGGCTCAGCTTCACTAGTGTGCAATTGACTGACTGCGAAAAACAAAGCAGCAGAGCACCGGGCTTCTGGGCGCTGTGAAGGCAATTGCCAAAAGCAGGCAGCTGCTCCTTCCCAAGCACAGGCAGCTGCCTATGTTCTTGCTTGTCGACAAACTCACCGCTGCCCTTCTTTTCAGCAGCTGCCACCGTCTTCGGTGCATCTCGGAGCCTCTGGCGACGAGCAAGACTTGCCAAGGTGGGAGGCATCAGGACCAAGTCAAAACCCAGGCAAGTTGTCCTGGAACGCTTTCCATTCGCTTGCCGAGAGTGAATTCAACAGGCAGGAGAGCGGCAGCCACCGTCCTCCAGCAGTCTGAAGGCTTCACACACAAGCCCGCTTCTTTGCGGCTTCGTTCTTCGCCTCTTCTAAGCAACCGCGATCTCTGCTTCTCGGAGGCGAAGAAGCGGCTAATTCGCGCACAGCTCAGTAAAGCGGCAGCAAAGCGCTCCGGAGCCCCGCTTCAAGCCGAAAGACGCCGGGAAACGGCACTTTCTTCCGGATAGCTCCGGAGCCGCGCTTCTGCTTCTCTAGTCATCTCTTGCTTAGCGAAAAGCTTTCCCACTCCATTTGGCAAGGGGAGAGCGTACCTGCACTGCACACTAACCGCGGTTTGCAAAGAAAGAGGATTTGCTGCACATTCCAAGGACACGGCTCTTTCCGAGGCAATCTGCAACCTGCTGTCAGATGGAAGTGCTCTCTGCCCTCTCCTGCCCAGCTCTAGGTACTAGCGGGCACTTTCCAGCCTGGGCGAGGCAAACCACCTCCAGAGATGTCACAGAGCATAAGTGGAGCACAGATGCTCAAAAGCAGCAAAGCTGAAGAGCCTGGCTCAGCTTCACTAGTGTGCAATTGACTGACTGTGAAAAACAAAGCAGCAGAGCACCGGGCTTCTGGGCGCTGTGAAGGCAATTGCCAAAACCAGGCAGCTGTTCCTTCCCAAGCACAGGCAGCTGCCCATGTTCTTGCTTGTCGACAAACTCACCGCTGCCCTTCTTTTCAGCAGCTGCCACCGTCTTCGGTGCATCTCGGAGCCTCTGGCGACGAGCAAGACTTGCCAAGGTGGGAGGCATCAGGACCAAGTCAAAACCCAGGCAAGTTGTCCTGGAACGCTTTCCATTCGCTTGCCGAGAGTGAATTCAAGAGGCAGGAGAGCGGCAGCCACTGTCCTCCGGCAGTCTGAAGGCTTCACACACAAGCCCGCTTCTTTGCGGCTTCGTTCTTCGCCTCTTCCAAGCAACCGCGATCTCTGCTTCTCGGAGGCGAAGAAGCGGCTAATTCGCGCACAGCTCAGTAAAGCGGCAGCGGAGCGCTCCGGAGTGCCGCTTCAAGCCGAAAGACGCCGGGAAACGGCACTTTCCTCCGGATAGCTCCGGAGCCGCGCTTCTGCTTCTCTAGTCATCTCTAGCTCAGCGAAAATCTTTCCCACTCCATTTGGCAAGGGGAGAGTGTACCTGCACTGCACACTAACCGCGGTTTGCAAAGAAAGAGGATTTGCTGCACATTCCAAGGACACGGCTCTTTCCGAGGCAATCTGCAACCTGCTGTCAGATGGAAATGCTCTCTGCCCTCTCCTGCCCAGCTCTAGGTACTAGCGGGCACTTTCCAGCCTGGCCGAGGCAAACAACCTCGAGAAATGTCACAGAGGATAAGTGGAGCACAGATGCTCAAAAGCAGCAAAGCTGAAGAGCCTGGCTCAGCTTCACTAGTGTGCAATTGACTGACTGCGAAAAACAAAGCAGCAGAGCACCGGGCTTCTGGGCGCTGTGAAGGCAATTGCCAAAACCAGGCAGCTGCTCCTTCCCAAGCACAGGCAGCTGCCTATGTTCTTGCTTGTCGACAAACTCACCGCTGCCCTTCTTTTCAGCAGCTGCCACCGTCTTCGGTGCATCTCGGAGCCTCTGGCGACGAGCAAGACTTGCCAAGGTGGGAGGCATCAGGACCAAGTCAAAACCCAGGCAAGTTGTCCTGGAACGCTTTCCATTCGCTTGCCGAGAGTGAATTCAACAGGCAGGAGAGCGGCAGCCACCGTCCTCCAGCAGTCGGAAGGCTTGGCACACAAGCCCGCTTCTTTGCGGCTTCGTTCTTCGCCTCTTCCAAGCAACCGCGATCTCTGCTTCTCGGAGGCGAAGAAGCGGCTAATTCGCGCACAGCTCAGTAAAGCGGCAGCAAAGCGCTCCGGAGCCCCGCTTCAAGCCGAAAGACGCCGGGAAACGGCACTTTCCTCCGGATAGCTCAGGAGCCGCGCTTCTGCTTCTCTAGTCATCTCTAGCTCAGCGAAAATCTTTCCCACTCCATTTGGCAAGGGGAGAGTGTACCTGCACTGCACACTAACCGCGGTTTGCAAAGAAAGAGGATTTGCTGCACATTCCAAGGACACGGCTGTTTCTGAGGCAATCTGCAACCTGCTGTCAGATGGAAGTGCTCTCTGCCCTCTCCTGCCCAGCTCTAGGTACTAGCGGGCACTTTCCAGCCTGGGCGAGGCAAACCACCTCGAGAGATGTCACAGAGCCTAAGTGGAGCACAGATGCTCAAAAGCAGCAAAGCTGAAGAGCCTGGCTCAGCTTCACTAGTGTGCAATTGACTGACTGTGAAAAACAAAGCAGCAGAGCACCGGGCTTCTGGGCGCTGTGAAGGCAATTGCCAAAACCAGGCAGCTGCTCCTTCCCAAGCACAGGCAGCTGCCTATGTTCTTGCTTGTCGACAAACTCACCGCTGCCCTTCTTTTCAGCAGCTGCCACCGTCTTCGGTGCATCTCGGAGCCTCTGGCGACGAGCAAGACTTGCCAAGGTGGGAGGCATCAGGACCAAGTCAAAACCCAGGCAAGTTGTCCTGGAACGCTTTCCATTCGCTTGCCGAGAGTGAATTCAAGAGGCAGGAGAGCGGCAGCCACCGTCCTCCGGCAGTCTGAAGGCTTCACACACAAGCCCGCTTCTTTGCGGCTTCGTTCTTCGCCTCTTCCAAGCAACCGCGATCTCTGCTTCTCGGAGGCGAAGAAGCGGCTAATTCGCGCACAGCTCAGTAAAGCGGCAGCGGAGCGCTGCGGAGTGCCGCTTCAAGCCGAAAGACGCCGGGAAACGGCACTTTCTTCCGGATAGCTCCGGAGCCGCGCTTCTGCTTCTCTAGTCATCTCTAGCTTAGCGAAAAGCTTTCCCACTCCATTTGGCAAGGGGAGAGCGTACCTGCACTGCACACTAACCGCGGTTTGCAAAGAAAGAGGATTTGCTGCACATTCCAAGGACACGGCTCTTTCCGAGGCAATCTGCAACCTGCTGTCAGATGGAAGTGCTCTCTGCCCTCTCCTGCCCAGCTCTAGGTACTAGCGGGCACTTTCCAGCCTGGCCGAGGCAAACAACTTCGAGAGATGTCACAGAGCATAAGTGGAGCACAGATGCTCAAAAGCAGCAAAGCTGAAGAGCCTGGCTCAGCTTCACTAGTGTGCAATTGACTGACTGCGAAAAACAAAGCAGCAGAGCACCGGGCTTCTGGGCGCTGTGAAGGCAATTGCCAAAACCAGGCAGCTGCTCCTTCCCAAGCACAGGCAGCTGCCTATGTTCTTGCTTGTCGACAAACTCACCGCTGCCCTTCTTTTCAGCAGCTGCCACCGTCTTCGGTGCATCTCGGAGCCTCTGGCGACGAGCAAGACTTGCCAAGGTGGGAGGCATCAGGACCAAGTCAAAACCCAGGCAAGTTGTCCTGGAACGCTTTCCATTCGCTTGCCGAGAGTGAATTCAAGAGGCAGGAGAGCGGCAGCCACCGTCCTCCGGCAGTCTGAAGGCTTCACACACAAGCCCGCTTCTTTGCGGCTTCGTTCTTCGCCTCTTCCAAGCAACCGCGATCTCTGCTTCTCAGAGGCGAAGAAGCGGCTAATTCGCGCACAGCTCAGTAAAGCGGCAGCGGAGCGCTGCGGAGTGCCGCTTCAAGCCGAAAGACGCCGGGAAACGGCACTTTCTTCCGGATAGCTCCGGAGCCGCGCTTCTGCTTCTCTAGTCATCTCTATCTTAGCGAAAAGCTTTCCCACTCCATTTGGCAAGGGGAGAGTGTACCTGCACTGCACACTAACCGCGGTTTGCAAAGAAAGAGGATTTGCTGCACATTCCAAGGACACGGCTCTTTCCGAGGCAATCTGCAACCTGCTGTCAGATGGAAGTGCTCTCTGCCCTCTCCTGCCCAGCTCTAGGTACTAGCGGGCACTTTCCAGCCTGGGCGAGGCAAACCACCTCCAGAGATGTCACAGAGCATAAGTGGAGCACAGATGCTCAAAAGCAGCAAAGCTGAAGAGTCTGGCTCAGCTTGACTAGTGTGCAATTGACTGACTGTGAAAAACAAAGCAGCAGAGCACCGGGCTTCTGGGCGCTGTGAAGGCAATTGCCAAAACCAGGCAGCTGTTCCTTCCCAAGCACAGGCAGCTGCCCATGTTCTTGCTTGTCGACAAACTCACCGCTGCCCTTCTTTTCAGCAGCTGCCACCGTCTTCGGTGCATCTCGGAGCCTCTGGCGACGAGCAAGACTTGCCAAGGTGGGAGGCATCAGGACCAAGTCAAAACCCAGGCAAGTTGTCCTGGAACGCTTTCCATTCGCTTGCCGAGAGTGAATTCAAGAGGCAGGAGAGCGGCAGCCACCGTCCTCCAGCAGTCGGAAGGCTTGGCACACAAGCCCGCTTCTTTGCGGCTTCGTTCTTCGCCTCTTCCAAGCAACCGCGATCTCTGCTTCTCAGAGGCGAAGAAGCGGCTAATTCGCGCACAGCTCAGTAAAGCGGCAGCAAAGCGCTCCGGAGCCCCGCTTCAAGCCGAAAGACGCCGGGAAACGGCACTTTCTTCCGGATAGCTCCGGAGCCGCGCTTCTGCTTCTCTAGTCATCTCTATCTTAGCGAAAAGCTTTCCCACTCCATTTGGCAAGGGGAGAGTGTACCTGCACTGCACACTAACCGCGGTTTGCAAAGAAAGAGGATTTGCTGCACATTCCAAGGACACGGCTCTTTCCGAGGCAATCTGCAACCTGCTGTCAGATGGAAGTGCTCTCTGCCCTCTCCTGCCCAGCTCTAGGTACTAGCGGGCACTTTCCAGCCTGGGCGAGGCAAACCACCTCCAGAGATGTCACAGAGCATAAGTGGAGCACAGATGCTCAAAAGCAGCAAAGCTGAAGAGCCTGGCTCAGCTTCACTAGTGTGCAATTGACTGACTGTGAAAAACAAAGCAGCAGAGCACCGGGCTTCTGGGCGCTGTGAAGGCAATTGCCAAAACCAGGCAGCTGTTCCTTCCCAAGCACAGGCAGCTGCCCATGTTCTTGCTTGTCGACAAACTCACCGCTGCCCTTCTTTTCAGCAGCTGCCACCGTCTTCGGTGCATCTCGGAGCCTCTGGCGACGAGCAAGACTTGCCAAGGTGGGAGGCATCAGGACCAAGTCAAAACCCAGGCAAGTTGTCCTGGAACGCTTTCCATTCGCTTGCCGAGAGTGAATTCAAGAGGCAGGAGAGCGGCAGCCACTGTCCTCCGGCAGTCTGAAGGCTTCACACACAAGCCCGCTTCTTTGCGGCTTCGTTCTTCGCCTCTTCCAAGCAACCGCGATCTCTGCTTCTCGGAGGCGAAGAAGCGGCTAATTCGCGCACAGCTCAGTAAAGCGGAAGCGGAGCGCTCCGGAGCGCCGCTTCAAGCCGAAAGACGCCGGGAAACGGCACTTTCCTCCGGATAGCTCCGGAGCCGCGCTTCTGCTTCTCTAGTCATCTCTAGCTCAGCGAAAATCTTTCCCACTCCATTTGGCAAGGGGAGAGTGTACCTGCACTGCACACTAACCGCGGTTTGCAAAGAAAGAGGATTTGCTGCACATTCCAAGGACACGGCTCTTTCCGAGGCAATCTGCAACCTGCTGTCAGATGGAAGTGCTCTCTGCCCTCTCCTGCCCAGCTCTAGGTACTAGCGGGCACTTTCCAGCCTGGGCGAGGCAAACCACCTCCAGAGATGTCACAGAGCATAAGTGGAGCACAGATGCTCAAAAGCAGCAAAGCTGAAGAGCCTGGCTCAGCTTCACTAGTGTGCAATTGACTGACTGTGAAAAACAAAGCAGCAGAGCACCGGGCTTCTGGGCGCTGTGAAGGCAATTGCCAAAACCAGGCAGCTGTTCCTTCCCAAGCACAGGCAGCTGCCCATGTTCTTGCTTGTCGACAAACTCACCGCTGCCCTTCTTTTCAGCAGCTGCCACCGTCTTCGGTGCATCTCGGAGCCTCTGGCGACGAGCAAGACTTGCCAAGGTGGGAGGCATCAGGACCAAGTCAAAACCCAGGCAAGTTGTCCTGGAACGCTTTCCATTCGCTTGCCGAGAGTGAATTCAAGAGGCAGGAGAGCGGCAGCCACTGTCCTCCGGCAGTCTGAAGGCTTCACACACAAGCCCGCTTCTTTGCGGCTTCGTTCTTCGCCTCTTCCAAGCAACCGCGATCTCTGCTTCTCGGAGGCGAAGAAGCGGCTAATTCGCGCACAGCTCAGTAAAGCGGCAGCGGAGCGCTCCGGAGTGCCGCTTCAAGCCGAAAGACGCCGGGAAACGGCACTTTCCTCCGGATAGCTCCGGAGCCGCGCTTCTGCTTCTCTAGTCATCTCTAGCTCAGCGAAAATCTTTCCCACTCCATTTGGCAAGGGGAGAGTGTACCTGCACTGCACACTAACCGCGGTTTGCAAAGAAAGAGGATTTGCTGCACATTCCAAGGACACGGCTGTTTCTGAGGCAATCTGCAACCTGCTGTCAGATGGAAGTGCTCTCTGCCCTCTCCTGCCCAGCTCTAGGTACTAGCGGGCACTTTCCAGCCTGGGCGAGGCAAACAACCTCCAGAGATGTCACAGAGCCTAAGTGGAGCACAGATGCTCAAAAGCAGCAAAGCTGAAGAGCCTGGCTCAGCTTCACTAGTGTGCAATTGACTGACTGCGAAAAACAAAGCAGCAGAGCACCGGGCTTCTGGGCGCTGTGAAGGCAATTGCCAAAACCAGGCAGCTGCTCCTTCCCAAGCACAGGCAGCTGCCTATGTTCTTGCTTGTCGACAAACTCACCGCTGCCCTTCTTTTCAGCAGCTGCCACCGTCTTCGGTGCATCTCGGAGCCTCTGGCGACGAGCAAGACTTGCCAAGGTGGGAGGCATCAGGACCAAGTCAAAACCCAGGCAAGTTGTCCTGGAACGCTTTCCATTCGCTTGCCGAGAGTGAATTCAACAGGCAGGAGAGCGGCAGCCACCGTCCTCCAGAAGTCTGAAGGCTTCACACACAAGCCCGCTTCTTTGCGGCTTCGTTCTTCGCCTCTTCCAAGCAACCGCGATCTCTGCTTCTCGGAGGCGAAGAAGCGGCTAATTCGCGCACAGCTCAGTAAAGCGGCAGCAAAGCGCTCCGGAGCGCC
Organism: Anomalospiza imberbis; assembly: GCF_031753505.1. Lineage (NCBI taxonomy): Eukaryota > Metazoa > Chordata > Aves > Passeriformes > Viduidae > Anomalospiza > Anomalospiza imberbis. The sequence continues at coordinate 21,190 of NW_027099922.1, forward strand.
GCTTCAAGCCGAAAGACGCCGGGAAACGGCACTTTCTTCCGGATAGCTCCGGAGCCGCGCTTCTGCTTCTCTAGTCATCTCTAGCTTAGCGAAAATCTTTCCCACTCCATTTGGCAAGGGGAGAGTGTACCTGCACTGCACACTAACCGCGGTTTGCAAAGAAAGAGGATTTGCTGCACATTCCAAGGACACGGCTCTTTCCGAGGCAATCTGCAACCTGCTGTCAGATGGAAGTGCTCTCTGCCCTCTCCTGCCCAGCTCTAGGTACTAGCGGGCACTTTCCAGCCTGGGCGAGGCAAACAACCTCCAGAGATGTCACAGAGCATAAGTGGAGCACAGATGCTCAAAAGCAGCAAAGCTGAAGAGCCTGGCTCAGCTTCACTAGTGTGCAATTGACTGACTGTGAAAAACAAAGCAGCAGAGCACCGGGCTTCTGGGCGCTGTGAAGGCAATTGCCAAAACCAGGCAGCTGTTCCTTCCCAAGCACAGGCAGCTGCCCATGTTCTTGCTTGTCGACAAACTCACCGCTGCCCTTCTTTTCAGCAGCTGCCACCGTCTTCGGTGCATCTCGGAGCCTCTGGCGACGAGCAAGACTTGCCAAGGTGGGAGGCATCAGGACCAAGTCAAAACCCAGGCAAGTTGTCCTGGAACGCTTTCCATTCGCTTGCCGAGAGTGAATTCAAGAGGCAGGAGAGCGGCAGCCACTGTCCTCCGGCAGTCTGAAGGCTTCACACACAAGCCCGCTTCTTTGCGGCTTCGTTCTTCGCCTCTTCCAAGCAACCGCGATCTCTGCTTCTCGGAGGCGAAGAAGCGGCTAATTCGCGCACAGCTCAGTAAAGCGGCAGCGGAGCGCTCCGGAGTGCCGCTTCAAGCCGAAAGACGCCGGGAAACGGCACTTTCCTCCGGATAGCTCCGGAGCCGCGCTTCTGCTTCTCTAGTCATCTCTAGCTCAGCGAAAATCTTTCCCACTCCATTTGGCAAGGGGAGAGTGTACCTGCACTGCACACTAACCGCGGTTTGCAAAGAAAGAGGATTTGCTGCACATTCCAAGGACACGGCTGTTTCTGAGGCAATCTGCAACCTGCTGTCAGATGGAAGTGCTCTCTGCCCTCTCCTGCCCAGCTCTAGGTACTAGCGGGCACTTTCCAGCCTGGGCGAGGCAAACAACCTCGAGAAATGTCACAGAGCATAAGTGGAGCACAGATGCTCAAAAGCAGCAAAGCTGAAGAGCCTGGCTCAGCTTCACTAGTGTGCAATTGACTGACTGCGAAAAACAAAGCAGCAGAGCACCAGGCTTCTGGGCGCTGTGAAGGCAATTGCCAAAACCAGGCAGCTGTTCCTTCCCAAGCACAGGCAGCTGCCTATGTTCTTGCTTGTCGACAAACTCACCGCTGCCCTTCTTTTCAGCAGCTGCCACCGTCTTCGGTGCATCTCGGAGCCTCTGGCGACGAGCAAGACTTGCCAAGGTGGGAGGCATCAGGACCAAGTCAAAACCCAGGCAAGTTGTCCTGGAACGCTTTCCATTCGCTTGCCGAGAGTGAATTCAAGAGGCAGGAGAGCGGCAGCCACCGTCCTCCAGAAGTCTGAAGGCTTCACACACAAGCCCGCTTCTTTGCGGCTTCGTTCTTCGCCTCTTCCAAGCAACCGCGATCTCTGCTTCTCGGAGGCGAAGAAGCGGCTAATTCGCGCACAGCTCAGTAAAGCGGCAGCGGAGCGCTCCGGAGCGCCGCTTCAAGCCGAAAGACGCCGGGAAACGGCACTTTCCTCCGGATAGCTCCGGAGCCGCGCTTCTGCTTCTCTAGTCATCTCTAGCTTAGCGAAAAGCTTTCCCACTCCATTTGGCAAGGGGAGAGTGTACCTGCACTGCACACTAACCGCGGTTTGCAAAGAAAGAGGATTTGCTGCACATTCCAAGGACACGGCTCTTTCCGAGGCAATCTGCAACCTGCTGTCAGATGGAAATGCTCTCTGCCCTCTCCTGCCCAGCTCTAGGTACTAGCGGGCACTTTCCAGCCTGGGCGAGGCAAACAACCTCGAGAAATGTCACAGAGGATAAGTGGAGCACAGATGCTCAAAAGCAGCAAAGCTGAAGAGCCTGGCTCAGCTTCACTAGTGTGCAATTGACTGACTGCGAAAAACAAAGCAGCAGAGCACCGGGCTTCTGGGCGCTGTGAAGGCAATTGCCAAAACCAGGCAGCTGCTCCTTCCCAAGCACAGGCAGCTGCCTATGTTCTTGCTTGTCGACAAACTCACCGCTGCCCTTCTTTTCAGCAGCTGCCACCGTCTTCGGTGCATCTCGGAGCCTCTGGCGACGAGCAAGACTTGCCAAGGTGGGAGGCATCAGGACCAAGTCAAAACCCAGGCAAGTTGTCCTGGAACGCTTTCCATTCGCTTGCCGAGAGTGAATTCAACAGGCAGGAGAGCGGCAGCCACCGTCCTCCAGCAGTCGGAAGGCTTGGCACACAAGCCCGCTTCTTTGCGGCTTCGTTCTTCGCCTCTTCCAAGCAACCGCGATCTCTGCTTCTCGGAGGCGAAGAAGCGGCTAATTCGCGCACAGCTCAGTAAAGCGGCAGCAAAGCGCTCCGGAGCCCCGCTTCAAGCCGAAAGACGCCGGGAAACGGCACTTTCCTCCGGATAGCTCAGGAGCCGCGCTTCTGCTTCTCTAGTCATCTCTAGCTCAGCGAAAATCTTTCCCACTCCATTTGGCAAGGGGAGAGTGTACCTGCACTGCACACTAACCGCGGTTTGCAAAGAAAGAGGATTTGCTGCACATTCCAAGGACACGGCTCTTTCCGAGGCAATCTGCAACCTGCTGTCAGATGGAAGTGCTCTCTGCCCTCTCCTGCCCAGCTCTAGGTACTAGCGGGCACTTTCCAGCCTGGGCGAGGCAAACCACCTCCAGAGATGTCACAGAGCCTAAGTGGAGCACAGATGCTCAAAAGCAGCAAAGCTGAAGAGCCTGGCTCAGCTTCACTAGTGTGCAATTGACTGACTGCGAAAAACAAAGCAGCAGAGCACCGGGCTTCTGGGCGCTGTGAAGGCAATTGCCAAAACCAGGCAGCTGCTCCTTCCCAAGCACAGGCAGCTGCCTATGTTCTTGCTTGTCGACAAACTCACCGCTGCCCTTCTTTTCAGCAGCTGCCACCGTCTTCGGTGCATCTCGGAGCCTCTGGCGACGAGCAAGACTTGCCAAGGTGGGAGGCATCAGGACCAAGTCAAAACCCAGGCAAGTTGTCCTGGAACGCTTTCCATTCGCTTGCCGAGAGTGAATTCAACAGGCAGGAGAGCGGCAGCCACCGTCCTCCAGCAGTCGGAAGGCTTGGCACACAAGCCCGCTTCTTTGCGGCTTCGTTCTTCGCCTCTTCCAAGCAACCGCGATCTCTGCTTCTCAGAGGCGAAGAAGCGGCTAATTCGCGCACAGCTCAGTAAAGCGGCAGCAAAGCGCTCCGGAGCCCCGCTTCAAGCCGAAAGACGCCGGGAAACGGCACTTTCTTCCGGATAGCTCCGGAGCCGCGCTTCTGCTTCTCTAGTCATCTCTATCTTAGCGAAAAGCTTTCCCACTCCATTTGGCAAGGGGAGAGTGTACCTGCACTGCACACTAACCGCGGTTTGCAAAGAAAGAGGATTTGCTGCACATTCCAAGGACACGGCTCTTTCCGAGGCAATCTGCAACCTGCTGTCAGATGGAAGTGCTCTCTGCCCTCTCCTGCCCAGCTCTAGGTACTAGCGGGCACTTTCCAGCCTGGGCGAGGCAAACCACCTCCAGAGATGTCACAGAGCATAAGTGGAGCACAGATGCTCAAAAGCAGCAAAGCTGAAGAGCCTGGCTCAGCTTCACTAGTGTGCAATTGACTGACTGTGAAAAACAAAGCAGCAGAGCACCGGGCTTCTGGGCGCTGTGAAGGCAATTGCCAAAACCAGGCAGCTGTTCCTTCCCAAGCACAGGCAGCTGCCCATGTTCTTGCTTGTCGACAAACTCACCGCTGCCCTTCTTTTCAGCAGCTGCCACCGTCTTCGGTGCATCTCGGAGCCTCTGGCGACGAGCAAGACTTGCCAAGGTGGGAGGCATCAGGACCAAGTCAAAACCCAGGCAAGTTGTCCTGGAACGCTTTCCATTCGCTTGCCGAGAGTGAATTCAAGAGGCAGGAGAGCGGCAGCCACTGTCCTCCGGCAGTCTGAAGGCTTCACACACAAGCCCGCTTCTTTGCGGCTTCGTTCTTCGCCTCTTCCAAGCAACCGCGATCTCTGCTTCTCGGAGGCGAAGAAGCGGCTAATTCGCGCACAGCTCAGTAAAGCGGCAGCGGAGCGCTCCGGAGTGCCGCTTCAAGCCGAAAGACGCCGGGAAACGGCACTTTCCTCCGGATAGCTCCGGAGCCGCGCTTCTGCTTCTCTAGTCATCTCTAGCTCAGCGAAAATCTTTCCCACTCCATTTGGCAAGGGGAGAGTGTACCTGCACTGCACACTAACCGCGGTTTGCAAAGAAAGAGGATTTGCTGCACATTCCAAGGACACGGCTCTTTCCGAGGCAATCTGCAACCTGCTGTCAGATGGAAGTGCTCTCTGCCCTCTCCTGCCCAGCTCTAGGTACTAGCGGGCACTTTCCAGCCTGGGCGAGGCAAACAACCTCGAGAAATGTCACAGAGCATAAGTGGAGCACAGATGCTCAAAAGCAGCAAAGCTGAAGAGCCTGGCTCAGCTTCACTAGTGTGCAATTGACTGACTGCGAAAAACAAAGCAGCAGAGCACCGGGCTTCTGGGCGCTGTGAAGGCAATTGCCAAAACCAGGCAGCTGCTCCTTCCCAAGCACAGGCAGCTGCCTATGTTCTTGCTTGTCGACAAACTCACCGCTGCCCTTCTTTTCAGCAGCTGCCACCGTCTTCGGTGCATCTCGGAGCCTCTGGCGACGAGCAAGACTTGCCAAGGTGGGAGGCATCAGGACCAAGTCAAAACCCAGGCAAGTTGTCCTGGAACGCTTTCCATTCGCTTGCCGAGAGTGAATTCAAGAGGCAGGAGAGCGGCAGCCACTGTCCTCCGGCAGTCTGAAGGCTTCACACACAAGCCCGCTTCTTTGCGGCTTCGTTCTTCGCCTCTTCCAAGCAACCGCGATCTCTGCTTCTCGGAGGCGAAGAAGCGGCTAATTCGCGCACAGCTCAGTAAAGCGGCAGCGGAGCGCTCCGGAGTGCCGCTTCAAGCCGAAAGACGCCGGGAAACGGCACTTTCCTCCGGATAGCTCCGGAGCCGCGCTTCTGCTTCTCTAGTCATCTCTAGCTCAGCGAAAATCTTTCCCACTCCATTTGGCAAGGGGAGAGTGTACCTGCACTGCACACTAACCGCGGTTTGCAAAGAAAGAGGATTTGCTGCACATTCCAAGGACACGGCTCTTTCCGAGGCAATCTGCAACCTGCTGTCAGATGGAAGTGCTCTCTGCCCTCTCCTGCCCAGCTCTAGGTACTAGCGGGCACTTTCCAGCCTGGGCGAGGCAAACAACCTCCAGAGATGTCACAGAGCCTAAGTGGAGCACAGATGCTCAAAAGCAGCAAAGCTGAAGAGCCTGGCTCAGCTTCACTAGTGTGCAATTGACTGACTGCGAAAAAGAAAGCAGCAGAGCACCGGGCTTCTGGGCGCTGTGAAGGCAATTGCCAAAACCAGGCAGCTGCTCCTTCCCAAGCACAGGCAGCTGCCTATGTTCTTGCTTGTCGACAAACTCACCGCTGCCCTTCTTTTCAGCAGCTGCCACCGTCTTCGGTGCATCTCGGAGCCTCTGGCGACGAGCAAGACTTGCCAAGGTGGGAGGCATCAGGACCAAGTCAAAACCCAGGCAAGTTGTCCTGGAACGCTTTCCATTCGCTTGCCGAGAGTGAATTCAACAGGCAGGAGAGCGGCAGCCACCGTCCTCCAGAAGTCTGAAGGCTTCACACACAAGCCCGCTTCTTTGCGGCTTCGTTCTTCGCCTCTTCCAAGCAACCGCGATCTCTGCTTCTCGGAGGCGAAGAAGCGGCTAATTCGCGCACAGCTCAGTAAAGCGGAAGCGGAGCGCTCCGGAGCGCCGCTTCAAGCCGAAAGACGCCGGGAAACGGCACTTTCCTCCGGATAGCTCCGGAGCCGCGCTTCTGGTTCTCTAGTCATCTCTAGCTCAGCGAAAAGCTTTCCCACTCCATTTGGCAAGGGGAGAGTGTACCTGCACTGCACACTAACCGCGGTTTGCAAAGAAAGAGGATTTGCTGCACATTCCAAGGACACGGCTCTTTCCGAGGCAATCTGCAACCTGCTGTCAGATGGAAATGCTCTCTGCCCTCTCCTGCCCAGCTCTAGGTACTAGCGGGCACTTTCCAGCCTGGGCGAGGCAAACAACCTCGAGAAATGTCACAGAGGATAAGTGGAGCACAGATGCTCAAAAGCAGCAAAGCTGAAGAGCCTGGCTCAGCTTCACTAGTGTGCAATTGACTGACTGCGAAAAACAAAGCAGCAGAGCACCGGGCTTCTGGGCGCTGTGAAGGCAATTGCCAAAACCAGGCAGCTGCTCCTTCCCAAGCACAGGCAGCTGCCTATGTTCTTGCTTGTCGACAAACTCACCGCTGCCCTTCTTTTCAGCAGCTGCCACCGTCTTCGGTGCATCTCGGAGCCTCTGGCGACGAGCAAGACTTGCCAAGGTGGGAGGCATCAGGACCAAGTCAAAACCCAGGCAAGTTGTCCTGGAACGCTTTCCATTCGCTTGCCGAGAGTGAATTCAACAGGCAGGAGAGCGGCAGCCACCGTCCTCCGGCAGTCTGAAGGCTTCACACACAAGCCCGCTTCTTTGCGGCTTCGTTCTTCGCCTCTTCCAAGCAACCGCGATCTCTGCTTCTCGGAGGCGAAGAAGCGGCTAATTCGCGCACAGCTCAGTAAAGCGGCAGCGGAGCGCTCCGGAGCGCCGCTTCAAGCCGAAAGACGCCGGGAAACGGCACTTTCCTCCGGATAGCTCCGGAGCCGCGCTTCTGCTTCTCTAGTCATCTCTAGCTCAGCGAAAATCTTTCCCACTCCATTTGGCAAGGGGAGAGTGTACCTGCACTGCACACTAACCGCGGTTTGCAAAGAAAGAGGATTTGCTGCACATTCCAAGGACACGGCTGTTTCTGAGGCAATCTGCAACCTGCTGTCAGATGGAAGTGCTCTCTGCCCTCTCCTGCCCAGCTCTAGGTACTAGCGGGCACTTTCCAGCCTGGGCGAGGCAAACAACCTCCAGAGATGTCACAGAGCCTAAGTGGAGCACAGATGCTCAAAAGCAGCAAAGCTGAAGAGCCTGGCTCAGCTTCACTAGTGTGCAATTGACTGACTGCGAAAAACAAAGCAGCAGAGCACCGGGCTTCTGGGCGCTGTGAAGGCAATTGCCAAAACCAGGCAGCTGCTCCTTCCCAAGCACAGGCAGCTGCCTATGTTCTTGCTTGTCGACAAACTCACCGCTGCCCTTCTTTTCAGCAGCTGCCACCGTCTTCGGTGCATCTCGGAGCCTCTGGCGACGAGCAAGACTTGCCAAGGTGGGAGGCATCAGGACCAAGTCAAAACCCAGGCAAGTTGTCCTGGAACGCTTTCCATTCGCTTGCCGAGAGTGAATTCAAGAGGCAGGAGAGCGGCAGCCACCGTCCTCCAGAAGTCTGAAGGCTTCACACACAAGCCCGCTTCTTTGCGGCTTCGTTCTTCGCCTCTTCCAAGCAACCGCGATCTCTGCTTCTCGGAGGCGAAGAAGCGGCTAATTCGCGCACAGCTCAGTAAAGCGGAAGCGGAGCGCTCCGGAGCGCCGCTTCAAGCCGAAAGACGCCGGGAAACGGCACTTTCCTCCGGATAGCTCCGGAGCCGCGCTTCTGGTTCTCTAGTCATCTCTAGCTCAGCGAAAAGCTTTCCCACTCCATTTGGCAAGGGGAGAGTGTACCTGCACTGCACACTAACCGCGGTTTGCAAAGAAAGAGGATTTGCTGCACATTCCAAGGACACGGCTCTTTCCGAGGCAATCTGCAACCTGCTGTCAGATGGAAATGCTCTCTGCCCTCTCCTGCCCAGCTCTAGGTACTAGCGGGCACTTTCCAGCCTGGGCGAGGCAAACAACCTCGAGAAATGTCACAGAGCATAAGTGGAGCACAGATGCTCAAAAGCAGCAAAGCTGAAGAGCCTGGCTCAGCTTCACTAGTGTGCAATTGACTGACTGCGAAAAACAAAGCAGCAGAGCACCGGGCTTCTGGGCGCTGTGAAGGCAATTGCCAAAACCAGGCAGCTGCTCCTTCCCAAGCACAGGCAGCTGCCTATGTTCTTGCTTGTCGACAAACTCACCGCTGCCCTTCTTTTCAGCAGCTGCCACCGTCTTCGGTGCATCTCGGAGCCTCTGGCGACGAGCAAGACTTGCCAAGGTGGGAGGCATCAGGACCAAGTCAAAACCCAGGCAAGTTGTCCTGGAACGCTTTCCATTCGCTTGCCGAGAGTGAATTCAAGAGGCAGGAGAGCGGCAGCCACCGTCCTCCGGCAGTCTGAAGGCTTCACACACAAGCCCGCTTCTTTGCGGCTTCGTTCTTCGCCTCTTCCAAGCAACCGCGATCTCTGCTTCTCGGAGGCGAAGAAGCGGCTAATTCGCGCACAGCTCAGTAAAGCGGCAGCGGAGCGCTCCGGAGCGCCGCTTCAAGCCGAAAGACGCCGGGAAACGGCACTTTCCTCCGGATAGCTCCGGAGCCGCGCTTCTGGTTCTCTAGTCATCTCTAGCTCAGCGAAAAGCTTTCCCACTCCATTTGGCAAGGGGAGAGTGTACCTGCACTGCACACTAACCGCGGTTTGCAAAGAAAGAGGATTTGCTGCACATTCCAAGGACACGGCTCTTTCCGAGGCAATCTGCAACCTGCTGTCAGATGGAAATGCTCTCTGCCCTCTCCTGCCCAGCTCTAGGTACTAGCGGGCACTTTCCAGCCTGGGCGAGGCAAACAACCTCGAGAAATGTCACAGAGGATAAGTGGAGCACAGATGCTCAAAAGCAGCAAAGCTGAAGAGCCTGGCTCAGCTTCACTAGTGTGCAATTGACTGACTGCGAAAAACAAAGCAGCAGAGCACCGGGCTTCTGGGCGCTGTGAAGGCAATTGCCAAAACCAGGCAGCTGCTCCTTCCCAAGCACAGGCAGCTGCCTATGTTCTTGCTTGTCGACAAACTCACCGCTGCCCTTCTTTTCAGCAGCTGCCACCGTCTTCGGTGCATCTCGGAGCCTCTGGCGACGAGCAAGACTTGCCAAGGTGGGAGGCATCAGGACCAAGTCAAAACCCAGGCAAGTTGTCCTGGAACGCTTTCCATTCGCTTGCCGAGAGTGAATTCAACAGGCAGGAGAGCGGCAGCCACCGTCCTCCAGCAGTCGGAAGGCTTGGCACACAAGCCCGCTTCTTTGCGGCTTCGTTCTTCGCCTCTTCCAAGCAACCGCGATCTCTGCTTCTCGGAGGCGAAGAAGCGGCTAATTCGCGCACAGCTCAGTAAAGCGGCAGCAAAGCGCTCCGGAGCCCCGCTTCAAGCCGAAAGACGCCGGGAAACGGCACTTTCCTCCGGATAGCTCCGGAGCCGCGCTTCTGCTTCTCTAGTCATCTCTAGCTCAGCGAAAATCTTTCCCACTCCATTTGGCAAGGGGAGAGTGTACCTGCACTGCACACTAACCGCGGTTTGCAAAGAAAGAGGATTTGCTGCACATTCCAAGGACACGGCTTTTTCTGAGGCAATCTGCAACCTGCTGTCAGATGGAAGTGCTCTCTGCCCTCTCCTGCCCAGCTCTAGGTACTAGCGGGCACTTTCCAGCCTGGGCGAGGCAAACCACCTCCAGAGATGTCACAGAGCATAAGTGGAGCACAGATGCTCAAAAGCAGCAAAGCTGAAGAGCCTGGCTCAGCTTCACTAGTGTGCAATTGACTGACTGCGAAAAACAAAGCAGCAGAGCACCGGGCTTCTGGGCGCTGTGAAGGCAATTGCCAAAACCAGGCAGCTGTTCCTTCCCAAGCACAGGCAGCTGCCCATGATCTTGCTTGTCGACAAACTCACCGCTGCCCTTCTTTTCAGCAGCTGCCACCGTCTTCGGTGCATCTCGGAGCCTCTGGCGACGAGCAAGACTTGCCAAGGTGGGAGGCATCAGGACCAAGTCAAAACCCAGGCAAGTTGTCCTGGAACGCTTTCCATTCGCTTGCCGAGAGTGAATTCAAGAGGCAGGAGAGCGGCAGCCACCGTCCTCCGGCAGTCTGAAGGCTTCACACACAAGCCCGCTTCTTTGCGGCTTCGTTCTTCGCCTCTTCCAAGCAACCGCGATCTCTGCTTCTCGGAGGCGAAGAAGCGGCTAATTCGCGCACAGCTCAGTAAAGCGGCAGCAAAGCGCTCCGGAGCCCCGCTTCAAGCCGAAAGACGCCGGGAAACGGCACTTTCCTCCGGATAGCTCCGGAGCCGCGCTTCTGCTTCTCTAGTCATCTCTAGCTCAGCGAAAATCTTTCCCACTCCATTTGGCAAGGGGAGAGTGTACCTGCACTGCACACTAACCGCGGTTTGCAAAGAAAGAGGATTTGCTGCACATTCCAAGGACACGGCTGTTTCTGAGGCAATCTGCAACCTGCTGTCAGATGGAAGTGCTCTCTGCCCTCTCCTGCCCAGCTCTAGGTACTAGCGGGCACTTTCCAGCCTGGGCGAGGCAAACAACCTCGAGAAATGTCACAGAGCATAAGTGGAGCACAGATGCTCAAAAGCAGCAAAGCTGAAGAGCCTGGCTCAGCTTCACTAGTGTGCAATTGACTGACTGCGAAAAACAAAGCAGCAGAGCACCGGGCTTCTGGGCGCTGTGAAGGCAATTGCCAAAACCAGGCAGCTGCTCCTTCCCAAGCACAGGCAGCTGCCTATGTTCTTGCTTGTCGACAAACTCACCGCTGCCCTTCTTTTCAGCAGCTGCCACCGTCTTCGGTGCATCTCGGAGCCTCTGGCGACGAGCAAGACTTGCCAAGGTGGGACGCATCAGGACCAAGTCAAAACCCAGGCAAGTTGTCCTGGAACGCTTTCCATTCGCTTGCCGAGAGTGAATTCAACAGGCAGGAGAGCGGCAGCCACCGTCCTCCAGCAGTCGGAAGGCTTGGCACACAAGCCCGCTTCTTTGCGGCTTCGTTCTTCGCCTCTTCCAAGCAACCGCGATCTCTGCTTCTCGGAGGCGAAGAAGCGGCTAATTCGCGCACAGCTCAGTAAAGCGGCAGCAAAGCGCTCCGGAGCCCCGCTTCAAGCCGAAAGACGCCGGGAAACGGCACTTTCTTCCGGATAGCTCCGGAGCCGCGCTTCTGCTTCTCTAGTCATCTCTATCTTAGCGAAAAGCTTTCCCACTCCATTTGGCAAGGGGAGAGTGTACCTGCACTGCACACTAACCGCGGTTTGCAAAGAAAGAGGATTTGCTGCACATTCCAAGGACACGGCTCTTTCCGAGGCAATCTGCAACCTGCTGTCAGATGGAAGTGCTCTCTGCCCTCTCCTGCCCAGCTCTAGGTACTAGCGGGCACTTTCCAGCCTGGGCGAGGCAAACCACCTCCAGAGATGTCACAGAGCATAAGTGGAGCACAGATGCTCAAAAGCAGCAAAGCTGAAGAGCCTGGCTCAGCTTCACTAGTGTGCAATTGACTGACTGTGAAAAACAAAGCAGCAGAGCACCGGGCTTCTGGGCGCTGTGAAGGCAATTGCCAAAACCAGGCAGCTGTTCCTTCCCAAGCACAGGCAGCTGCCCATGTTCTTGCTTGTCGACAAACTCACCGCTGCCCTTCTTTTCAGCAGCTGCCACCGTCTTCGGTGCATCTCGGAGCCTCTGGCGACGAGCAAGACTTGCCAAGGTGGGAGGCATCAGGACCAAGTCAAAACCCAGGCAAGTTGTCCTGGAACGCTTTCCATTCGCTTGCCGAGAGTGAATTCAAGAGGCAGGAGAGCGGCAGCCACTGTCCTCCGGCAGTCTGAAGGCTTCACACACAAGCCCGCTTCTTTGCGGCTTCGTTCTTCGCCTCTTCCAAGCAACCGCGATCTCTGCTTCTCGGAGGCGAAGAAGCGGCTAATTCGCGCACAGCTCAGTAAAGCGGCAGCAAAGCGCTCCGGAGCCCCGCTTCAAGCCGAAAGACGCCGGGAAACGGCACTTTCCTCCGGATAGCTCCGGAGCCGCGCTTCTGCTTCTCTAGTCATCTCTAGCTCAGCGAAAATCTTTCCCACTCCATTTGGCAAGGGGAGAGTGTACCTGCACTGCACACTAACCGCGGTTTGCAAAGAAAGAGGATTTGCTGCACATTCCAAGGACACGGCTGTTTCTGAGGCAATCTGCAACCTGCTGTCAGATGGAAGTGCTCTCTGCCCTCTCCTGCCCAGCTCTAGGTACTAGCGGGCACTTTCCAGCCTGGGCGAGGCAAACAACCTCGAGAAATGTCACAGAGCATAAGTGGAGCACAGATGCTCAAAAGCAGCAAAGCTGAAGAGCCTGGCTCAGCTTCACTAGTGTGCAATTGACTGACTGCGAAAAAGAAAGCAGCAGAGCACCGGGCTTCTGGGCGCTGTGAAGGCAATTGCCAAAACCAGGCAGCTGCTCCTTCCCAAGCACAGGCAGCTGCCTATGTTCTTGCTTGTCGACAAACTCACCGCTGCCCTTCTTTTCAGCAGCTGCCACCGTCTTCGGTGCATCTCGGAGCCTCTGGCGACGAGCAAGACTTGCCAAGGTGGGAGGCATCAGGACCAAGTCAAAACCCAGGCAAGTTGTCCTGGAACGCTTTCCATTCGCTTGCCGAGAGTGAATTCAACAGGCAGGAGAGCGGCAGCCACCGTCCTCCAGCAGTCTGAAGGCTTCACACACAAGCCCGCTTCTTTGCGGCTTCGTTCTTCGCCTCTTCTAAGCAACCGCGATCTCTGCTTCTCGGAGGCGAAGAAGCGGCTAATTCGCGCACAGCTCAGTAAAGCGGCAGCAAAGCGCTCCGGAGCCCCGCTTCAAGCCGAAAGACGCCGGGAAACGGCACTTTCTTCCGGATAGCTCCGGAGCCGCGCTTCTGCTTCTCTAGTCATCTCTATCTTAGCGAAAAGCTTTCCCACTCCATTTGGCAAGGGGAGAGTGTACCTGCACTGCACACTAACCGCGGTTTGCAAAGAAAGAGGATTTGCTGCACATTCCAAGGACACGGCTCTTTCCGAGGCAATCTGCAACCTGCTGTCAGATGGAAGTGCTCTCTGCCCTCTCCTGCCCAGCTCTAGGTACTAGCGGGCACTTTCCAGCCTGGGCGAGGCAAACCACCTCCAGAGATGTCACAGAGCATAAGTGGAGCACAGATGCTCAAAAGCAGCAAAGCTGAAGAGCCTGGCTCAGCTTCACTAGTGTGCAATTGACTGACTGTGAAAAACAAAGCAGCAGAGCACCGGGCTTCTGGGCGCTGTGAAGGCAATTGCCAAAACCAGGCAGCTGTTCCTTCCCAAGCACAGGCAGCTGCCCATGTTCTTGCTTGTCGACAAACTCACCGCTGCCCTTCTTTTCAGCAGCTGCCACCGTCTTCGGTGCATCTCGGAGCCTCTGGCGACGAGCAAGACTTGCCAAGGTGGGAGGCATCAGGACCAAGTCAAAACCCAGGCAAGTTGTCCTGGAACGCTTTCCATTCGCTTGCCGAGAGTGAATTCAAGAGGCAGGAGAGCGGCAGCCACTGTCCTCCGGCAGTCTGAAGGCTTCACACACAAGCCCGCTTCTTTGCGGCTTCGTTCTTCGCCTCTTCCAAGCAACCGCGATCTCTGCTTCTCGGAGGCGAAGAAGCGGCTAATTCGCGCACAGCTCAGTAAAGCGGCAGCGGAGCGCTCCGGAGTGCCGCTTCAAGCCGAAAGACGCCGGGAAACGGCACTTTCCTCCGGATAGCTCCGGAGCCGCGCTTCTGCTTCTCTAGTCATCTCTAGCTCAGCGAAAATCTTTCCCACTCCATTTGGCAAGGGGAGAGTGTACCTGCACTGCACACTAACCGCGGTTTGCAAAGAAAGAGGATTTGCTGCACATTCCAAGGACACGGCTGTTTCTGAGGCAATCTGCAACCTGCTGTCAGATGGAAGTGCTCTCTGCCCTCTCCTGCCCAGCTCTAGGTACTAGCGGGCACTTTCCAGCCTGGGCGAGGCAAACAACCTCCAGAGATGTCACAGAGCCTAAGTGGAGCACAGATGCTCAAAAGCAGCAAAGCTGAAGAGCCTGGCTCAGCTTCACTAGTGTGCAATTGACTGACTGCGAAAAACAAAGCAGCAGAGCACCGGGCTTCTGGGCGCTGTGAAGGCAATTGCCAAAACCAGGCAGCTGCTCCTTCCCAAGCACAGGCAGCTGCCTATGTTCTTGCTTGTCGACAAACTCACCGCTGCCCTTCTTTTCAGCAGCTGCCACCGTCTTCGGTGCATCTCGGAGCCTCTGGCGACGAGCAAGACTTGCCAAGGTGGGAGGCATCAGGACCAAGTCAAAACCCAGGCAAGTTGTCCTGGAACGCTTTCCATTCGCTTGCCGAGAGTGAATTCAACAGGCAGGAGAGCGGCAGCCACCGTCCTCCAGAAGTCTGAAGGCTTCACACACAAGCCCGCTTCTTTGCGGCTTCGTTCTTCGCCTCTTCCAAGCAACCGCGATCTCTGCTTCTCGGAGGCGAAGAAGCGGCTAATTCGCGCACAGCTCAGTAAAGCGGCAGCAAAGCGCTCCGGAGCCCCGCTTCAAGCCGAAAGACGCCGGGAAACGGCACTTTCTTCCGGATAGCTCCGGAGCCGCGCTTCTGCTTCTCTAGTCATCTCTAGCTTAGCGAAAATCTTTCCCACTCCATTTGGCAAGGGGAGAGTGTACCTGCACTGCACACTAACCGCGGTTTGCAAAGAAAGAGGATTTGCTGCACATTCCAAGGACACGGCTCTTTCCGAGGCAATCTGCAACCTGCTGTCAGATGGAAGTGCTCTCTGCCCTCTCCTGCCCAGCTCTAGGTACTAGCGGGCACTTTCCAGCCTGGGCGAGGCAAACCACCTCCAGAGATGTCACAGAGCATAAGTGGAGCACAGATGCTCAAAAGCAGCAAAGCTGAAGAGCCTGGCTCAGCTTCACTAGTGTGCAATTGACTGACTGTGAAAAACAAAGCAGCAGAGCACCGGGCTTCTGGGCGCTGTGAAGGCAATTGCCAAAACCAGGCAGCTGTTCCTTCCCAAGCACAGGCAGCTGCCCATGTTCTTGCTTGTCGACAAACTCACCGCTGCCCTTCTTTTCAGCAGCTGCCACCGTCTTCGGTGCATCTCGGAGCCTCTGGCGACGAGCAAGACTTGCCAAGGTGGGAGGCATCAGGACCAAGTCAAAACCCAGGCAAGTTGTCCTGGAACGCTTTCCATTCGCTTGCCGAGAGTGAATTCAACAGGCAGGAGAGCGGCAGCCACCGTCCTCCAGAAGTCTGAAGGCTTCACACACAAGCCCGCTTCTTTGCGGCTTCGTTCTTCGCCTCTTCCAAGCAACCGCGATCTCTGCTTCTCGGAGGCGAAGAAGCGGCTAATTCGCGCACAGCTCAGTAAAGCGGAAGCGGAGCGCTCCGGAGTGCCGCTTCAAGCCGAAAGACGCCGGGAAACGGCACTTTCCTCCGGATAGCTCCGGAGCCGCGCTTCTGGTTCTCTAGTCATCTCTAGCTCAGCGAAAAGCTTTCCCACTCCATTTGGCAAGGGGAGAGTGTACCTGCACTGCACACTAACCGCGGTTTGCAAAGAAAGAGGATTTGCTGCACATTCCAAGGACACGGCTCTTTCCGAGGCAATCTGCAACCTGCTGTCAGATGGAAATGCTCTCTGCCCTCTCCTGCCCAGCTCTAGGTACTAGCGGGCACTTTCCAGCCTGGGCGAGGCAAACAACCTCGAGAAATGTCACAGAGGATAAGTGGAGCACAGATGCTCAAAAGCAGCAAAGCTGAAGAGCCTGGCTCAGCTTCACTAGTGTGCAATTGACTGACTGCGAAAAACAAAGCAGCAGAGCACCGGGCTTCTGGGCGCTGTGAAGGCAATTGCCAAAACCAGGCAGCTGCTCCTTCCCAAGCACAGGCAGCTGCCTATGTTCTTGCTTGTCGACAAACTCACCGCTGCCCTTCTTTTCAGCAGCTGCCACCGTCTTCGGTGCATCTCGGAGCCTCTGGCGACGAGCAAGACTTGCCAAGGTGGGAGGCATCAGGACCAAGTCAAAACCCAGGCAAGTTGTCCTGGAACGCTTTCCATTCGCTTGCCGAGAGTGAATTCAACAGGCAGGAGAGCGGCAGCCACCGTCCTCCGGCAGTCTGAAGGCTTCACACACAAGCCCGCTTCTTTGCGGCTTCGTTCTTCGCCTCTTCCAAGCAACCGCGATCTCTGCTTCTCGGAGGCGAAGAAGCGGCTAATTCGCGCACAGCTCAGTAAAGCGGCAGCGGAGCGCTCCGGAGCGCCGCTTCAAGCCGAAAGACGCCGGGAAACGGCACTTTCCTCCGGATAGCTCCGGAGCCGCGCTTCTGCTTCTCTAGTCATCTCTAGCTCAGCGAAAATCTTTCCCACTCCATTTGGCAAGGGGAGAGTGTACCTGCACTGCACACTAACCGCGGTTTGCAAAGAAAGAGGATTTGCTGCACATTCCAAGGACACGGCTGTTTCTGAGGCAATCTGCAACCTGCTGTCAGATGGAAGTGCTCTCTGCCCTCTCCTGCCCAGCTCTAGGTACTAGCGGGCACTTTCCAGCCTGGCCGAGGCAAACAACCTCCAGAGATGTCACAGAGCCTAAGTGGAGCACAGATGCTCAAAAGCAGCAAAGCTGAAGAGCCTGGCTCAGCTTCACTAGTGTGCAATTGACTGACTGCGAAAAACAAAGCAGCAGAGCACCGGGCTTCTGGGCGCTGTGAAGGCAATTGCCAAAACCAGGCAGCTGCTCCTTCCCAAGCACAGGCAGCTGCCTATGTTCTTGCTTGTCGACAAACTCACCGCTGCCCTTCTTTTCAGCAGCTGCCACCGTCTTCGGTGCATCTCGGAGCCTCTGGCGACGAGCAAGACTTGCCAAGGTGGGAGGCATCAGGACCAAGTCAAAACCCAGGCAAGTTGTCCTGGAACGCTTTCCATTCGCTTGCCGAGAGTGAATTCAACAGGCAGGAGAGCGGCAGCCACCGTCCTCCGGCAGTCGGAAGGCTTCGCACACAAGCCCGCTTCTTTGCGGCTTCGTTCTTCGCCTCTTCCAAGCAACCGCGATCTCTGCTTCTCGGAGGCGAAGAAGCGGCTAATTCGCGCACAGCTCAGTAAAGCGGAAGCGGAGCGCTCCGGAGCGCCGCTTCAAGCCGAAAGACGCCGGGAAACGGCACTTTCTTCCGGATAGCTCCGGAGCCGCGCTTCTGGTTCTCTAGTCATCTCTAGCTCAGCGAAAAGCTTTCCCACTCCATTTGGCAAGGGGAGAGTGTACCTGCACTGCACACTAACCGCGGTTTGCAAAGAAAGAGGATTTGCTGCACATTCCAAGGACACGGCTCTTTCCGAGGCAATCTGCAACCTGCTGTCAGATGGAAATGCTCTCTGCCCTCTCCTGCCCAGCTCTAGGTACTAGCGGGCACTTTCCAGCCTGGGCGAGGCAAACAACCTCGAGAAATGTCACAGAGGATAAGTGGAGCACAGATGCTCAAAAGCAGCAAAGCTGAAGAGCCTGGCTCAGCTTCACTAGTGTGCAATTGACTGACTGCGAAAAACAAAGCAGCAGAGCACCGGGCTTCTGGGCGCTGTGAAGGCAATTGCCAAAACCAGGCAGCTGCTCCTTCCCAAGCACAGGCAGCTGCCTATGTTCTTGCTTGTCGACAAACTCACCGCTGCCCTTCTTTTCAGCAGCTGCCACCGTCTTCGGTGCATCTCGGAGCCTCTGGCGACGAGCAAGACTTGCCAAGGTGGGAGGCATCAGGACCAAGTCAAAACCCAGGCAAGTTGTCCTGGAACGCTTTCCATTCGCTTGCCGAGAGTGAATTCAAGAGGCAGGAGAGCGGCAGCCACCGTCCTCCAGCAGTCGGAAGGCTTGGCACACAAGCCCGCTTCTTTGCGGCTTCGTTCTTCGCCTCTTCCAAGCAACCGCGATCTCTGCTTCTCGGAGGCGAAGAAGCGGCTAATTCGCGCACAGCTCAGTAAAGCGGCAGCAAAGCGCTCCGGAGCGCCGCTTCAAGCCGAAAGACGCCGGGAAACGGCACTTTCCTCCGGATAGCTCCGGAGCCGCGCTTCTGCTTCTCTAGTCATCTCTAGCTCAGCGAAAATCTTTCCCACTCCATTTGGCAAGGGGAGAGTGTACCTGCACTGCACACTAACCGCGGTTTGCAAAGAAAGAGGATTTGCTGCACATTCCAAGGACACGGCTGTTTCTGAGGCAATCTGCAACCTGCTGTCAGATGGAAGTGCTCTCTGCCCTCTCCTGCCCAGCTCTAGGTACTAGCGGGCACTTTCCAGCCTGGGCGAGGCAAACAACCTCCAGAGATGTCACAGAGCCTAAGTGGAGCACAGATGCTCAAAAGCAGCAAAGCTGAAGAGCCTGGCTCAGCTTCACTAGTGTGCAATTGACTGACTGCGAAAAACAAAGCAGCAGAGCACCGGGCTTCTGGGCGCTGTGAAGGCAATTGCCAAAACCAGGCAGCTGCTCCTTCCCAAGCACAGGCAGCTGCCTATGTTCTTGCTTGTCGACAAACTCACCGCTGCCCTTCTTTTCAGCAGCTGCCACCGTCTTCGGTGCATCTCGGAGCCTCTGGCGACGAGCAAGACTTGCCAAGGTGGGAGGCATCAGGACCAAGTCAAAACCCAGGCAAGTTGTCCTGGAACGCTTTCCATTCGCTTGCCGAGAGTGAATTCAACAGGCAGGAGAGCGGCAGCCACCGTCCTCCAGAAGTCTGAAGGCTTCACACACAAGCCCGCTTCTTTGCGGCTTCGTTCTTCGCCTCTTCCAAGCAACCGCGATCTCTGCTTCTCGGAGGCGAAGAAGCGGCTAATTCGCGCACAGCTCAGTAAAGCGGCAGCAAAGCGCTCCGGAGCCCCGCTTCAAGCCGAAAGACGCCGGGAAACGGCACTTTCTTCCGGATAGCTCCGGAGCCGCGCTTCTGCTTCTCTAGTCATCTCTAGCTTAGCGAAAATCTTTCCCACTCCATTTGGCAAGGGGAGAGTGTACCTGCACTGCACACTAACCGCGGTTTGCAAAGAAAGAGGATTTGCTGCACATTCCAAGGACACGGCTCTTTCCGAGGCAATCTGCAACCTGCTGTCAGATGGAAGTGCTCTCTGCCCTCTCCTGCCCAGCTCTAGGTACTAGCGGGCACTTTCCAGCCTGGGCGAGGCAAACCACCTCCAGAGATGTCACAGAGCATAAGTGGAGCACAGATGCTCAAAAGCAGCAAAGCTGAAGAGCCTGGCTCAGCTTCACTAGTGTGCAATTGACTGACTGTGAAAAACAAAGCAGCAGAGCACCGGGCTTCTGGGCGCTGTGAAGGCAATTGCCAAAACCAGGCAGCTGTTCCTTCCCAAGCACAGGCAGCTGCCCATGTTCTTGCTTGTCGACAAACTCACCGCTGCCCTTCTTTTCAGCAGCTGCCACCGTCTTCGGTGCATCTCGGAGCCTCTGGCGACGAGCAAGACTTGCCAAGGTGGGAGGCATCAGGACCAAGTCAAAACCCAGGCAAGTTGTCCTGGAACGCTTTCCATTCGCTTGCCGAGAGTGAATTCAAGAGGCAGGAGAGCGGCAGCCACTGTCCTCCGGCAGTCTGAAGGCTTCACACACAAGCCCGCTTCTTTGCGGCTTCGTTCTTCGCCTCTTCCAAGCAACCGCGATCTCTGCTTCTCGGAGGCGAAGAAGCGGCTAATTCGCGCACAGCTCAGTAAAGCGGCAGCGGAGCGCTCCGGAGTGCCGCTTCAAGCCGAAAGACGCCGGGAAACGGCACTTTCCTCCGGATAGCTCCGGAGCCGCGCTTCTGCTTCTCTAGTCATCTCTAGCTCAGCGAAAATCTTTCCCACTCCATTTGGCAAGGGGAGAGTGTACCTGCACTGCACACTAACCGCGGTTTGCAAAGAAAGAGGATTTGCTGCACATTCCAAGGACACGGCTGTTTCTG
This sequence comes from Anomalospiza imberbis, assembly GCF_031753505.1. Lineage (NCBI taxonomy): Eukaryota > Metazoa > Chordata > Aves > Passeriformes > Viduidae > Anomalospiza > Anomalospiza imberbis. The sequence continues at coordinate 41,265 of NW_027099922.1, forward strand.
AGGCAATCTGCAACCTGCTGTCAGATGGAAGTGCTCTCTGCCCTCTCCTGCCCAGCTCTAGGTACTAGCGGGCACTTTCCAGCCTGGGCGAGGCAAACAACCTCGAGAAATGTCACAGAGCATAAGTGGAGCACAGATGCTCAAAAGCAGCAAAGCTGAAGAGCCTGGCTCAGCTTCACTAGTGTGCAATTGACTGACTGTGAAAAACAAAGCAGCAGAGCACCAGGCTTCTGGGCGCTGTGAAGGCAATTGCCAAAACCAGGCAGCTGTTCCTTCCCAAGCACAGGCAGCTGCCTATGTTCTTGCTTGTCGACAAACTCACCGCTGCCCTTCTTTTCAGCAGCTGCCACCGTCTTCGGTGCATCTCGGAGCCTCTGGCGACGAGCAAGACTTGCCAAGGTGGGAGGCATCAGGACCAAGTCAAAACCCAGGCAAGTTGTCCTGGAACGCTTTCCATTCGCTTGCCGAGAGTGAATTCAAGAGGCAGGAGAGCGGCAGCCACCGTCCTCCAGAAGTCTGAAGGCTTCACACACAAGCCCGCTTCTTTGCGGCTTCGTTCTTCGCCTCTTCCAAGCAACCGCGATCTCTGCTTCTCGGAGGCGAAGAAGCGGCTAATTCGCGCACAGCTCAGTAAAGCGGAAGCGGAGCGCTCCGGAGCGCCGCTTCAAGCCGAAAGACGCCGGGAAACGGCACTTTCCTCCGGATAGCTCCGGAGCCGCGCTTCTGGTTCTCTAGTCATCTCTAGCTTAGCGAAAAGCTTTCCCACTCCATTTGGCAAGGGGAGAGTGTACCTGCACTGCACACTAACCGCGGTTTGCAAAGAAAGAGGATTTGCTGCACATTCCAAGGACACGGCTCTTTCCGAGGCAATCTGCAACCTGCTGTCAGATGGAAATGCTCTCTGCCCTCTCCTGCCCAGCTCTAGGTACTAGCGGGCACTTTCCAGCCTGGGCGAGGCAAACAACCTCGAGAAATGTCACAGAGGATAAGTGGAGCACAGATGCTCAAAAGCAGCAAAGCTGAAGAGCCTGGCTCAGCTTCACTAGTGTGCAATTGACTGACTGCGAAAAACAAAGCAGCAGAGCACCGGGCTTCTGGGCGCTGTGAAGGCAATTGCCAAAACCAGGCAGCTGCTCCTTCCCAAGCACAGGCAGCTGCCTATGTTCTTGCTTGTCGACAAACTCACCGCTGCCCTTCTTTTCAGCAGCTGCCACCGTCTTCGGTGCATCTCGGAGCCTCTGGCGACGAGCAAGACTTGCCAAGGTGGGAGGCATCAGGACCAAGTCAAAACCCAGGCAAGTTGTCCTGGAACGCTTTCCATTCGCTTGCCGAGAGTGAATTCAACAGGCAGGAGAGCGGCAGCCACCGTCCTCCAGCAGTCGGAAGGCTTGGCACACAAGCCCGCTTCTTTGCGGCTTCGTTCTTCGCCTCTTCCAAGCAACCGCGATCTCTGCTTCTCGGAGGCGAAGAAGCGGCTAATTCGCGCACAGCTCAGTAAAGCGGCAGCAAAGCGCTCCGGAGCCCCGCTTCAAGCCGAAAGACGCCGGGAAACGGCACTTTCCTCCGGATAGCTCAGGAGCCGCGCTTCTGCTTCTCTAGTCATCTCTAGCTCAGCGAAAATCTTTCCCACTCCATTTGGCAAGGGGAGAGTGTACCTGCACTGCACACTAACCGCGGTTTGCAAAGAAAGAGGATTTGCTGCACATTCCAAGGACACGGCTGTTTCTGAGGCAATCTGCAACCTGCTGTCAGATGGAAGTGCTCTCTGCCCTCTCCTGCCCAGCTCTAGGTACTAGCGGGCACTTTCCAGCCTGGGCGAGGCAAACCACCTCCAGAGATGTCACAGAGCCTAAGTGGAGCACAGATGCTCAAAAGCAGCAAAGCTGAAGAGCCTGGCTCAGCTTCACTAGTGTGCAATTGACTGACTGCGAAAAACAAAGCAGCAGAGCACCGGGCTTCTGGGCGCTGTGAAGGCAATTGCCAAAACCAGGCAGCTGCTCCTTCCCCAGCACAGGCAGCTGCCTATGTTCTTGCTTGTCGACAAACTCACCGCTGCCCTTCTTTTCAGCAGCTGCCACCGTCTTCGGTGCATCTCGGAGCCTCTGGCGACGAGCAAGACTTGCCAAGGTGGGAGGCATCAGGACCAAGTCAAAACCCAGGCAAGTTGTCCTGGAACGCTTTCCATTCGCTTGCCGAGAGTGAATTCAACAGGCAGGAGAGCGGCAGCCACCGTCCTCCAGCAGTCTGAAGGCTTGGCACACAAGCCCGCTTCTTTGCGGCTTCGTTCTTCGCCTCTTCCAAGCAACCGCGATCTCTGCTTCTCAGAGGCGAAGAAGCGGCTAATTCGCGCACAGCTCAGTAAAGCGGCAGCAAAGCGCTCCGGAGCCCCGCTTCAAGCCGAAAGACGCCGGGAAACGGCACTTTCTTCCGGATAGCTCCGGAGCCGCGCTTCTGCTTCTCTAGTCATCTCTATCTTAGCGAAAAGCTTTCCCACTCCATTTGGCAAGGGGAGAGTGTACCTGCACTGCACACTAACCGCGGTTTGCAAAGAAAGAGGATTTGCTGCACATTCCAAGGACACGGCTCTTTCCGAGGCAATCTGCAACCTGCTGTCAGATGGAAGTGCTCTCTGCCCTCTCCTGCCCAGCTCTAGGTACTAGCGGGCACTTTCCAGCCTGGGCGAGGCAAACCACCTCCAGAGATGTCACAGAGCATAAGTGGAGCACAGATGCTCAAAAGCAGCAAAGCTGAAGAGCCTGGCTCAGCTTCACTAGTGTGCAATTGACTGACTGCGAAAAACAAAGCAGCAGAGCACCGGGCTTCTGGGCGCTGTGAAGGCAATTGCCAAAACCAGGCAGCTGTTCCTTCCCAAGCACAGGCAGCTGCCCATGATCTTGCTTGTCGACAAACTCACCGCTGCCCTTCTTTTCAGCAGCTGCCACCGTCTTCGGTGCATCTCGGAGCCTCTGGCGACGAGCAAGACTTGCCAAGGTGGGAGGCATCAGGACCAAGTCAAAACCCAGGCAAGTTGTCCTGGAACGCTTTCCATTCGCTTGCCGAGAGTGAATTCAAGAGGCAGGAGAGCGGCAGCCACCGTCCTCCGGCAGTCTGAAGGCTTCACACACAAGCCCGCTTCTTTGCGGCTTCGTTCTTCGCCTCTTCCAAGCAACCGCGATCTCTGCTTCTCGGAGGCGAAGAAGCGGCTAATTCGCGCACAGCTCAGTAAAGCGGCAGCAAAGCGCTCCGGAGCCCCGCTTCAAGCCGAAAGACGCCGGGAAACGGCACTTTCCTCCGGATAGCTCCGGAGCCGCGCTTCTGCTTCTCTAGTCATCTCTAGCTCAGCGAAAATCTTTCCCACTCCATTTGGCAAGGGGAGAGTGTACCTGCACTGCACACTAACCGCGGTTTGCAAAGAAAGAGGATTTGCTGCACATTCCAAGGACACGGCTGTTTCTGAGGCAATCTGCAACCTGCTGTCAGATGGAAGTGCTCTCTGCCCTCTCCTGCCCAGCTCTAGGTACTAGCGGGCACTTTCCAGCCTGGGCGAGGCAAACAACCTCGAGAAATGTCACAGAGCATAAGTGGAGCACAGATGCTCAAAAGCAGCAAAGCTGAAGAGCCTGGCTCAGCTTCACTAGTGTGCAATTGACTGACTGCGAAAAACAAAGCAGCAGAGCACCGGGCTTCTGGGCGCTGTGAAGGCAATTGCCAAAACCAGGCAGCTGCTCCTTCCCAAGCACAGGCAGCTGCCCATGTTCTTGCTTGTCGACAAACTCACCGCTGCCCTTCTTTTCAGCAGCTGCCACCGTCTTCGGTGCATCTCGGAGCCTCTGGCGACGAGCAAGACTTGCCAAGGTGGGAGGCATCAGGACCAAGTCAAAACCCAGGCAAGTTGTCCTGGAACGCTTTCCATTCGCTTGCCGAGAGTGAATTCAACAGGCAGGAGAGCGGCAGCCACCGTCCTCCAGCAGTCTGAAGGCTTCACACACAAGCCCGCTTCTTTGCGGCTTCGTTCTTCGCCTCTTCCAAGCAACCGCGATCTCTGCTTCTCGGAGGCGAAGAAGCGGCTAATTCGCGCACAGCTCAGTAAAGCGGCAGCAAAGCGCTCCGGAGCCCCGCTTCAAGCCGAAAGACGCCGGGAAACGGCACTTTCTTCCGGATAGCTCCGGAGCCGCGCTTCTGCTTCTCTAGTCATCTCTATCTTAGCGAAAAGCTTTCCCACTCCATTTGGCAAGGGGAGAGTGTACCTGCACTGCACACTAACCGCGGTTTGCAAAGAAAGAGGATTTGCTGCACATTCCAAGGACACGGCTCTTTCCGAGGCAATCTGCAACCTGCTGTCAGATGGAAGTGCTCTCTGCCCTCTCCTGCCCAGCTCTAGGTACTAGCGGGCACTTTCCAGCCTGGGCGAGGCAAACCACCTCCAGAGATGTCACAGAGCATAAGTGGAGCACAGATGCTCAAAAGCAGCAAAGCTGAAGAGCCTGGCTCAGCTTCACTAGTGTGCAATTGACTGACTGTGAAAAACAAAGCAGCAGAGCACCGGGCTTCTGGGCGCTGTGAAGGCAATTGCCAAAACCAGGCAGCTGCTCCTTCCCAAGCACAGGCAGCTGCCCATGTTCTTGCTTGTCGACAAACTCACCGCTGCCCTTCTTTTCAGCAGCTGCCACCGTCTTCGGTGCATCTCGGAGCCTCTGGCGACGAGCAAGACTTGCCAAGGTGGGAGGCATCAGGACCAAGTCAAAACCCAGGCAAGTTGTCCTGGAACGCTTTCCATTCGCTTGCCGAGAGTGAATTCAAGAGGCAGGAGAGCGGCAGCCACTGTCCTCCGGCAGTCTGAAGGCTTCACACACAAGCCCGCTTCTTTGCGGCTTCGTTCTTCGCCTCTTCCAAGCAACCGCGATCTCTGCTTCTCGGAGGCGAAGAAGCGGCTAATTCGCGCACAGCTCAGTAAAGCGGCAGCGGAGCGCTCCGGAGTGCCGCTTCAAGCCGAAAGACGCCGGGAAACGGCACTTTCCTCCGGATAGCTCCGGAGCCGCGCTTCTGCTTCTCTAGTCATCTCTAGCTCAGCGAAAATCTTTCCCACTCCATTTGGCAAGGGGAGAGTGTACCTGCACTGCACACTAACCGCGGTTTGCAAAGAAAGAGGATTTGCTGCACATTCCAAGGACACGGCTGTTTCTGAGGCAATCTGCAACCTGCTGTCAGATGGAAGTGCTCTCTGCCCTCTCCTGCCCAGCTCTAGGTACTAGCGGGCACTTTCCAGCCTGGGCGAGGCAAACAACCTCCAGAGATGTCACAGAGCCTAAGTGGAGCACAGATGCTCAAAAGCAGCAAAGCTGAAGAGCCTGGCTCAGCTTCACTAGTGTGCAATTGACTGACTGCGAAAAACAAAGCAGCAGAGCACCGGGCTTCTGGGCGCTGTGAAGGCAATTGCCAAAACCAGGCAGCTGCTCCTTCCCAAGCACAGGCAGCTGCCTATGTTCTTGCTTGTCGACAAACTCACCGCTGCCCTTCTTTTCAGCAGCTGCCACCGTCTTCGGTGCATCTCGGAGCCTCTGGCGACGAGCAAGACTTGCCAAGGTGGGAGGCATCAGGACCAAGTCAAAACCCAGGCAAGTTGTCCTGGAACGCTTTCCATTCGCTTGCCGAGAGTGAATTCAACAGGCAGGAGAGCGGCAGCCACCGTCCTCCAGAAGTCTGAAGGCTTCACACACAAGCCCGCTTCTTTGCGGCTTCGTTCTTCGCCTCTTCCAAGCAACCGCGATCTCTGCTTCTCGGAGGCGAAGAAGCGGCTAATTCGCGCACAGCTCAGTAAAGCGGCAGCAAAGCGCTCCGGAGCCCCGCTTCAAGCCGAAAGACGCCGGGAAACGGCACTTTCTTCCGGATAGCTCCGGAGCCGCGCTTCTGCTTCTCTAGTCATCTCTAGCTTAGCGAAAATCTTTCCCACTCCATTTGGCAAGGGGAGAGTGTACCTGCACTGCACACTAACCGCGGTTTGCAAAGAAAGAGGATTTGCTGCACATTCCAAGGACACGGCTCTTTCCGAGGCAATCTGCAACCTGCTGTCAGATGGAAGTGCTCTCTGCCCTCTCCTGCCCAGCTCTAGGTACTAGCGGGCACTTTCCAGCCTGGGCGAGGCAAACCACCTCCAGAGATGTCACAGAGCATAAGTGGAGCACAGATGCTCAAAAGCAGCAAAGCTGAAGAGCCTGGCTCAGCTTCACTAGTGTGCAATTGACTGACTGTGAAAAACAAAGCAGCAGAGCACCGGGCTTCTGGGCGCTGTGAAGGCAATTGCCAAAACCAGGCAGCTGTTCCTTCCCAAGCACAGGCAGCTGCCCATGTTCTTGCTTGTCGACAAACTCACCGCTGCCCTTCTTTTCAGCAGCTGCCACCGTCTTCGGTGCATCTCGGAGCCTCTGGCGACGAGCAAGACTTGCCAAGGTGGGAGGCATCAGGACCAAGTCAAAACCCAGGCAAGTTGTCCTGGAACGCTTTCCATTCGCTTGCCGAGAGTGAATTCAAGAGGCAGGAGAGCGGCAGCCACTGTCCTCCGGCAGTCTGAAGGCTTCACACACAAGCCCGCTTCTTTGCGGCTTCGTTCTTCGCCTCTTCCAAGCAACCGCGATCTCTGCTTCTCGGAGGCGAAGAAGCGGCTAATTCGCGCACAGCTCAGTAAAGCGGCAGCAAAGCGCTCCGGAGCCCCGCTTCAAGCCGAAAGACGCCGGGAAACGGCACTTTCTTCCGGATAGCTCCGGAGCCGCGCTTCTGCTTCTCTAGTCATCTCTATCTTAGCGAAAAGCTTTCCCACTCCATTTGGCAAGGGGAGAGTGTACCTGCACTGCACACTAACCGCGGTTTGCAAAGAAAGAGGATTTGCTGCACATTCCAAGGACACGGCTCTTTCCGAGGCAATCTGCAACCTGCTGTCAGATGGAAGTGCTCTCTGCCCTCTCCTGCCCAGCTCTAGGTACTAGCGGGCACTTTCCAGCCTGGGCGAGGCAAACCACCTCCAGAGATGTCACAGAGCATAAGTGGAGCACAGATGCTCAAAAGCAGCAAAGCTGAAGAGCCTGGCTCAGCTTCACTAGTGTGCAATTGACTGACTGTGAAAAACAAAGCAGCAGAGCACCGGGCTTCTGGGCGCTGTGAAGGCAATTGCCAAAACCAGGCAGCTGCTCCTTCCCAAGCACAGGCAGCTGCCCATGTTCTTGCTTGTCGACAAACTCACCGCTGCCCTTCTTTTCAGCAGCTGCCACCGTCTTCGGTGCATCTCGGAGCCTCTGGCGACGAGCAAGACTTGCCAAGGTGGGAGGCATCAGGACCAAGTCAAAACCCAGGCAAGTTGTCCTGGAACGCTTTCCATTCGCTTGCCGAGAGTGAATTCAAGAGGCAGGAGAGCGGCAGCCACTGTCCTCCGGCAGTCTGAAGGCTTCACACACAAGCCCGCTTCTTTGCGGCTTCGTTCTTCGCCTCTTCCAAGCAACCGCGATCTCTGCTTCTCGGAGGCGAAGAAGCGGCTAATTCGCGCACAGCTCAGTAAAGCGGCAGCGGAGCGCTCCGGAGTGCCGCTTCAAGCCGAAAGACGCCGGGAAACGGCACTTTCCTCCGGATAGCTCCGGAGCCGCGCTTCTGCTTCTCTAGTCATCTCTAGCTCAGCGAAAATCTTTCCCACTCCATTTGGCAAGGGGAGAGTGTACCTGCACTGCACACTAACCGCGGTTTGCAAAGAAAGAGGATTTGCTGCACATTCCAAGGACACGGCTGTTTCTGAGGCAATCTGCAACCTGCTGTCAGATGGAAGTGCTCTCTGCCCTCTCCTGCCCAGCTCTAGGTACTAGCGGGCACTTTCCAGCCTGGGCGAGGCAAACAACCTCCAGAGATGTCACAGAGCCTAAGTGGAGCACAGATGCTCAAAAGCAGCAAAGCTGAAGAGCCTGGCTCAGCTTCACTAGTGTGCAATTGACTGACTGCGAAAAACAAAGCAGCAGAGCACCGGGCTTCTGGGCGCTGTGAAGGCAATTGCCAAAACCAGGCAGCTGCTCCTTCCCAAGCACAGGCAGCTGCCTATGTTCTTGCTTGTCGACAAACTCACCGCTGCCCTTCTTTTCAGCAGCTGCCACCGTCTTCGGTGCATCTCGGAGCCTCTGGCGACGAGCAAGACTTGCCAAGGTGGGAGGCATCAGGACCAAGTCAAAACCCAGGCAAGTTGTCCTGGAACGCTTTCCATTCGCTTGCCGAGAGTGAATTCAACAGGCAGGAGAGCGGCAGCCACCGTCCTCCAGAAGTCTGAAGGCTTCACACACAAGCCCGCTTCTTTGCGGCTTCGTTCTTCGCCTCTTCCAAGCAACCGCGATCTCTGCTTCTCGGAGGCGAAGAAGCGGCTAATTCGCGCACAGCTCAGTAAAGCGGCAGCAAAGCGCTCCGGAGCCCCGCTTCAAGCCGAAAGACGCCGGGAAACGGCACTTTCTTCCGGATAGCTCCGGAGCCGCGCTTCTGCTTCTCTAGTCATCTCTAGCTTAGCGAAAATCTTTCCCACTCCATTTGGCAAGGGGAGAGTGTACCTGCACTGCACACTAACCGCGGTTTGCAAAGAAAGAGGATTTGCTGCACATTCCAAGGACACGGCTCTTTCCGAGGCAATCTGCAACCTGCTGTCAGATGGAAGTGCTCTCTGCCCTCTCCTGCCCAGCTCTAGGTACTAGCGGGCACTTTCCAGCCTGGGCGAGGCAAACCACCTCCAGAGATGTCACAGAGCATAAGTGGAGCACAGATGCTCAAAAGCAGCAAAGCTGAAGAGCCTGGCTCAGCTTCACTAGTGTGCAATTGACTGACTGTGAAAAACAAAGCAGCAGAGCACCGGGCTTCTGGGCGCTGTGAAGGCAATTGCCAAAACCAGGCAGCTGTTCCTTCCCAAGCACAGGCAGCTGCCCATGTTCTTGCTTGTCGACAAACTCACCGCTGCCCTTCTTTTCAGCAGCTGCCACCGTCTTCGGTGCATCTCGGAGCCTCTGGCGACGAGCAAGACTTGCCAAGGTGGGAGGCATCAGGACCAAGTCAAAACCCAGGCAAGTTGTCCTGGAACGCTTTCCATTCGCTTGCCGAGAGTGAATTCAAGAGGCAGGAGAGCGGCAGCCACTGTCCTCCGGCAGTCTGAAGGCTTCACACACAAGCCCGCTTCTTTGCGGCTTCGTTCTTCGCCTCTTCCAAGCAACCGCGATCTCTGCTTCTCGGAGGCGAAGAAGCGGCTAATTCGCGCACAGCTCAGTAAAGCGGCAGCGGAGCGCTCCGGAGTGCCGCTTCAAGCCGAAAGACGCCGGGAAACGGCACTTTCCTCCGGATAGCTCCGGAGCCGCGCTTCTGCTTCTCTAGTCATCTCTAGCTCAGCGAAAATCTTTCCCACTCCATTTGGCAAGGGGAGAGTGTACCTGCACTGCACACTAACCGCGGTTTGCAAAGAAAGAGGATTTGCTGCACATTCCAAGGACACGGCTGTTTCTGAGGCAATCTGCAACCTGCTGTCAGATGGAAGTGCTCTCTGCCCTCTCCTGCCCAGCTCTAGGTACTAGCGGGCACTTTCCAGCCTGGGCGAGGCAAACAACCTCGAGAAATGTCACAGAGCATAAGTGGAGCACAGATGCTCAAAAGCAGCAAAGCTGAAGAGCCTGGCTCAGCTTCACTAGTGTGCAATTGACTGACTGTGAAAAACAAAGCAGCAGAGCACCAGGCTTCTGGGCGCTGTGAAGGCAATTGCCAAAACCAGGCAGCTGTTCCTTCCCAAGCACAGGCAGCTGCCTATGTTCTTGCTTGTCGACAAACTCACCGCTGCCCTTCTTTTCAGCAGCTGCCACCGTCTTCGGTGCATCTCGGAGCCTCTGGCGACGAGCAAGACTTGCCAAGGTGGGAGGCATCAGGACCAAGTCAAAACCCAGGCAAGTTGTCCTGGAACGCTTTCCATTCGCTTGCCGAGAGTGAATTCAAGAGGCAGGAGAGCGGCAGCCACCGTCCTCCAGAAGTCTGAAGGCTTCACACACAAGCCCGCTTCTTTGCGGCTTCGTTCTTCGCCTCTTCCAAGCAACCGCGATCTCTGCTTCTCGGAGGCGAAGAAGCGGCTAATTCGCGCACAGCTCAGTAAAGCGGAAGCGGAGCGCTCCGGAGCGCCGCTTCAAGCCGAAAGACGCCGGGAAACGGCACTTTCCTCCGGATAGCTCCGGAGCCGCGCTTCTGGTTCTCTAGTCATCTCTAGCTTAGCGAAAAGCTTTCCCACTCCATTTGGCAAGGGGAGAGTGTACCTGCACTGCACACTAACCGCGGTTTGCAAAGAAAGAGGATTTGCTGCACATTCCAAGGACACGGCTCTTTCCGAGGCAATCTGCAACCTGCTGTCAGATGGAAATGCTCTCTGCCCTCTCCTGCCCAGCTCTAGGTACTAGCGGGCACTTTCCAGCCTGGGCGAGGCAAACAACCTCGAGAAATGTCACAGAGGATAAGTGGAGCACAGATGCTCAAAAGCAGCAAAGCTGAAGAGCCTGGCTCAGCTTCACTAGTGTGCAATTGACTGACTGCGAAAAACAAAGCAGCAGAGCACCGGGCTTCTGGGCGCTGTGAAGGCAATTGCCAAAACCAGGCAGCTGCTCCTTCCCAAGCACAGGCAGCTGCCTATGTTCTTGCTTGTCGACAAACTCACCGCTGCCCTTCTTTTCAGCAGCTGCCACCGTCTTCGGTGCATCTCGGAGCCTCTGGCGACGAGCAAGACTTGCCAAGGTGGGAGGCATCAGGACCAAGTCAAAACCCAGGCAAGTTGTCCTGGAACGCTTTCCATTCGCTTGCCGAGAGTGAATTCAACAGGCAGGAGAGCGGCAGCCACCGTCCTCCAGCAGTCGGAAGGCTTGGCACACAAGCCCGCTTCTTTGCGGCTTCGTTCTTCGCCTCTTCCAAGCAACCGCGATCTCTGCTTCTCGGAGGCGAAGAAGCGGCTAATTCGCGCACAGCTCAGTAAAGCGGCAGCAAAGCGCTCCGGAGCCCCGCTTCAAGCCGAAAGACGCCGGGAAACGGCACTTTCCTCCGGATAGCTCAGGAGCCGCGCTTCTGCTTCTCTAGTCATCTCTAGCTCAGCGAAAATCTTTCCCACTCCATTTGGCAAGGGGAGAGTGTACCTGCACTGCACACTAACCGCGGTTTGCAAAGAAAGAGGATTTGCTGCACATTCCAAGGACACGGCTCTTTCCGAGGCAATCTGCAACCTGCTGTCAGATGGAAGTGCTCTCTGCCCTCTCCTGCCCAGCTCTAGGTACTAGCGGGCACTTTCCAGCCTGGGCGAGGCAAACCACCTCCAGAGATGTCACAGAGCCTAAGTGGAGCACAGATGCTCAAAAGCAGCAAAGCTGAAGAGCCTGGCTCAGCTTCACTAGTGTGCAATTGACTGACTGCGAAAAACAAAGCAGCAGAGCACCGGGCTTCTGGGCGCTGTGAAGGCAATTGCCAAAACCAGGCAGCTGCTCCTTCCCAAGCACAGGCAGCTGCCTATGTTCTTGCTTGTCGACAAACTCACCGCTGCCCTTCTTTTCAGCAGCTGCCACCGTCTTCGGTGCATCTCGGAGCCTCTGGCGACGAGCAAGACTTGCCAAGGTGGGAGGCATCAGGACCAAGTCAAAACCCAGGCAAGTTGTCCTGGAACGCTTTCCATTCGCTTGCCGAGAGTGAATTCAACAGGCAGGAGAGCGGCAGCCACCGTCCTCCAGCAGTCGGAAGGCTTGGCACACAAGCCCGCTTCTTTGCGGCTTCGTTCTTCGCCTCTTCCAAGCAACCGCGATCTCTGCTTCTCAGAGGCGAAGAAGCGGCTAATTCGCGCACAGCTCAGTAAAGCGGCAGCAAAGCGCTCCGGAGCCCCGCTTCAAGCCGAAAGACGCCGGGAAACGGCACTTTCTTCCGGATAGCTCCGGAGCCGCGCTTCTGCTTCTCTAGTCATCTCTATCTTAGCGAAAAGCTTTCCCACTCCATTTGGCAAGGGGAGAGTGTACCTGCACTGCACACTAACCGCGGTTTGCAAAGAAAGAGGATTTGCTGCACATTCCAAGGACACGGCTCTTTCCGAGGCAATCTGCAACCTGCTGTCAGATGGAAGTGCTCTCTGCCCTCTCCTGCCCAGCTCTAGGTACTAGCGGGCACTTTCCAGCCTGGGCGAGGCAAACCACCTCCAGAGATGTCACAGAGCATAAGTGGAGCACAGATGCTCAAAAGCAGCAAAGCTGAAGAGCCTGGCTCAGCTTCACTAGTGTGCAATTGACTGACTGTGAAAAACAAAGCAGCAGAGCACCGGGCTTCTGGGCGCTGTGAAGGCAATTGCCAAAACCAGGCAGCTGTTCCTTCCCAAGCACAGGCAGCTGCCCATGTTCTTGCTTGTCGACAAACTCACCGCTGCCCTTCTTTTCAGCAGCTGCCACCGTCTTCGGTGCATCTCGGAGCCTCTGGCGACGAGCAAGACTTGCCAAGGTGGGAGGCATCAGGACCAAGTCAAAACCCAGGCAAGTTGTCCTGGAACGCTTTCCATTCGCTTGCCGAGAGTGAATTCAAGAGGCAGGAGAGCGGCAGCCACTGTCCTCCGGCAGTCTGAAGGCTTCACACACAAGCCCGCTTCTTTGCGGCTTCGTTCTTCGCCTCTTCCAAGCAACCGCGATCTCTGCTTCTCGGAGGCGAAGAAGCGGCTAATTCGCGCACAGCTCAGTAAAGCGGCAGCGGAGCGCTCCGGAGTGCCGCTTCAAGCCGAAAGACGCCGGGAAACGGCACTTTCCTCCGGATAGCTCCGGAGCCGCGCTTCTGCTTCTCTAGTCATCTCTAGCTCAGCGAAAATCTTTCCCACTCCATTTGGCAAGGGGAGAGTGTACCTGCACTGCACACTAACCGCGGTTTGCAAAGAAAGAGGATTTGCTGCACATTCCAAGGACACGGCTGTTTCTGAGGCAATCTGCAACCTGCTGTCAGATGGAAGTGCTCTCTGCCCTCTCCTGCCCAGCTCTAGGTACTAGCGGGCACTTTCCAGCCTGGGCGAGGCAAACAACCTCGAGAAATGTCACAGAGCATAAGTGGAGCACAGATGCTCAAAAGCAGCAAAGCTGAAGAGCCTGGCTCAGCTTCACTAGTGTGCAATTGACTGACTGCGAAAAACAAAGCAGCAGAGCACCGGGCTTCTGGGCGCTGTGAAGGCAATTGCCAAAACCAGGCAGCTGCTCCTTCCCAAGCACAGGCAGCTGCCTATGTTCTTGCTTGTCGACAAACTCACCGCTGCCCTTCTTTTCAGCAGCTGCCACCGTCTTCGGTGCATCTCGGAGCCTCTGGCGACGAGCAAGACTTGCCAAGGTGGGAGGCATCAGGACCAAGTCAAAACCCAGGCAAGTTGTCCTGGAACGCTTTCCATTCGCTTGCCGAGAGTGAATTCAAGAGGCAGGAGAGCGGCAGCCACCGTCCTCCGGCAGTCTGAAGGCTTCACACACAAGCCCGCTTCTTTGCGGCTTCGTTCTTCGCCTCTTCCAAGCAACCGCGATCTCTGCTTCTCGGAGGCGAAGAAGCGGCTAATTCGCGCACAGCTCAGTAAAGCGGCAGCGGAGCGCTCCGGAGCGCCGCTTCAAGCCGAAAGACGCCGGGAAACGGCACTTTCCTCCGGATAGCTCCGGAGCCGCGCTTCTGCTTCTCTAGTCATCTCTAGCTCAGCGAAAATCTTTCCCACTCCATTTGGCAAGGGGAGAGTGTACCTGCACTGCACACTAACCGCGGTTTGCAAAGAAAGAGGATTTGCTGCACATTCCAAGGACACGGCTGTTTCTGAGGCAATCTGCAACCTGCTGTCAGATGGAAGTGCTCTCTGCCCTCTCCTGCCCAGCTCTAGGTACTAGCGGGCACTTTCCAGCCTGGGCGAGGCAAACAACCTCCAGAGATGTCACAGAGCCTAAGTGGAGCACAGATGCTCAAAAGCAGCAAAGCTGAAGAGCCTGGCTCAGCTTCACTAGTGTGCAATTGACTGACTGCGAAAAAGAAAGCAGCAGAGCACCGGGCTTCTGGGCGCTGTGAAGGCAATTGCCAAAACCAGGCAGCTGCTCCTTCCCAAGCACAGGCAGCTGCCTATGTTCTTGCTTGTCGACAAACTCACCGCTGCCCTTCTTTTCAGCAGCTGCCACCGTCTTCGGTGCATCTCGGAGCCTCTGGCGACGAGCAAGACTTGCCAAGGTGGGAGGCATCAGGACCAAGTCAAAACCCAGGCAAGTTGTCCTGGAACGCTTTCCATTCGCTTGCCGAGAGTGAATTCAACAGGCAGGAGAGCGGCAGCCACCGTCCTCCAGAAGTCTGAAGGCTTCACACACAAGCCCGCTTCTTTGCGGCTTCGTTCTTCGCCTCTTCCAAGCAACCGCGATCTCTGCTTCTCGGAGGCGAAGAAGCGGCTAATTCGCGCACAGCTCAGTAAAGCGGAAGCGGAGCGCTCCGGAGCGCCGCTTCAAGCCGAAAGACGCCGGGAAACGGCACTTTCCTCCGGATAGCTCCGGAGCCGCGCTTCTGGTTCTCTAGTCATCTCTAGCTCAGCGAAAAGCTTTCCCACTCCATTTGGCAAGGGGAGAGTGTACCTGCACTGCACACTAACCGCGGTTTGCAAAGAAAGAGGATTTGCTGCACATTCCAAGGACACGGCTCTTTCCGAGGCAATCTGCAACCTGCTGTCAGATGGAAATGCTCTCTGCCCTCTCCTGCCCAGCTCTAGGTACTAGCGGGCACTTTCCAGCCTGGGCGAGGCAAACAACCTCGAGAAATGTCACAGAGGATAAGTGGAGCACAGATGCTCAAAAGCAGCAAAGCTGAAGAGCCTGGCTCAGCTTCACTAGTGTGCAATTGACTGACTGCGAAAAACAAAGCAGCAGAGCACCGGGCTTCTGGGCGCTGTGAAGGCAATTGCCAAAACCAGGCAGCTGCTCCTTCCCAAGCACAGGCAGCTGCCTATGTTCTTGCTTGTCGACAAACTCACCGCTGCCCTTCTTTTCAGCAGCTGCCACCGTCTTCTGTGCATCTCGGAGCCTCTGGCGACGAGCAAGACTTGCCAAGGTGGGACGCATCAGGACCAAGTCAAAACCCAGGCAAGTTGTCCTGGAACGCTTTCCATTCGCTTGCCGAGAGTGAATTCAAGAGGCAGGAGAGCGGCAGCCACTGTCCTCCGGCAGTCTGAAGGCTTCACACACAAGCCCGCTTCTTTGCGGCTTCGTTCTTCGCCTCTTCCAAGCAACCGCGATCTCTGCTTCTCGGAGGCGAAGAAGCGGCTAATTCGCGCACAGCTCAGTAAAGCGGCAGCGGAGCGCTCCGGAGTGCCGCTTCAAGCCGAAAGACGCCGGGAAACGGCACTTTCCTCCGGATAGCTCCGGAGCCGCGCTTCTGCTTCTCTAGTCATCTCTAGCTCAGCGAAAATCTTTCCCACTCCATTTGGCAAGGGGAGAGTGTACCTGCACTGCACACTAACCGCGGTTTGCAAAGAAAGAGGATTTGCTGCACATTCCAAGGACACGGCTGTTTCTGAGGCAATCTGCAACCTGCTGTCAGATGGAAGTGCTCTCTGCCCTCTCCTGCCCAGCTCTAGGTACTA
Source organism: Anomalospiza imberbis (assembly GCF_031753505.1). NCBI lineage: Eukaryota > Metazoa > Chordata > Aves > Passeriformes > Viduidae > Anomalospiza > Anomalospiza imberbis. The sequence continues at coordinate 56,884 of NW_027099922.1, forward strand.
GCGGGCACTTTCCAGCCTGGGCGAGGCAAACAACCTCGAGAAATGTCACAGAGCATAAGTGGAGCACAGATGCTCAAAAGCAGCAAAGCTGAAGAGCCTGGCTCAGCTTCACTAGTGTGCAATTGACTGACTGCGAAAAACAAAGCAGCAGAGCACCGGGCTTCTGGGCGCTGTGAAGGCAATTGCCAAAACCAGGCAGCTGCTCCTTCCCAAGCACAGGCAGCTGCCTATGTTCTTGCTTGTCGACAAACTCACCGCTGCCCTTCTTTTCAGCAGCTGCCACCGTCTTCGGTGCATCTCGGAGCCTCTGGCGACGAGCAAGACTTGCCAAGGTGGGAGGCATCAGGACCAAGTCAAAACCCAGGCAAGTTGTCCTGGAACGCTTTCCATTCGCTTGCCGAGAGTGAATTCAAGAGGCAGGAGAGCGGCAGCCACCGTCCTCCGGCAGTCTGAAGGCTTCACACACAAGCCCGCTTCTTTGCGGCTTCGTTCTTCGCCTCTTCCAAGCAACCGCGATCTCTGCTTCTCGGAGGCGAAGAAGCGGCTAATTCGCGCACAGCTCAGTAAAGCGGCAGCGGAGCGCTCCGGAGCGCCGCTTCAAGCCGAAAGACGCCGGGAAACGGCACTTTCCTCCGGATAGCTCCGGAGCCGCGCTTCTGCTTCTCTAGTCATCTCTAGCTCAGCGAAAATCTTTCCCACTCCATTTGGCAAGGGGAGAGTGTACCTGCACTGCACACTAACCGCGGTTTGCAAAGAAAGAGGATTTGCTGCACATTCCAAGGACACGGCTGTTTCTGAGGCAATCTGCAACCTGCTGTCAGATGGAAGTGCTCTCTGCCCTCTCCTGCCCAGCTCTAGGTACTAGCGGGCACTTTCCAGCCTGGGCGAGGCAAACAACCTCCAGAGATGTCACAGAGCCTAAGTGGAGCACAGATGCTCAAAAGCAGCAAAGCTGAAGAGCCTGGCTCAGCTTCACTAGTGTGCAATTGACTGACTGCGAAAAACAAAGCAGCAGAGCACCGGGCTTCTGGGCGCTGTGAAGGCAATTGCCAAAACCAGGCAGCTGCTCCTTCCCAAGCACAGGCAGCTGCCTATGTTCTTGCTTGTCGACAAACTCACCGCTGCCCTTCTTTTCAGCAGCTGCCACCGTCTTCGGTGCATCTCGGAGCCTCTGGCGACGAGCAAGACTTGCCAAGGTGGGAGGCATCAGGACCAAGTCAAAACCCAGGCAAGTTGTCCTGGAACGCTTTCCATTCGCTTGCCGAGAGTGAATTCAACAGGCAGGAGAGCGGCAGCCACCGTCCTCCGGCAGTCGGAAGGCTTCGCACACAAGCCCGCTTCTTTGCGGCTTCGTTCTTCGCCTCTTCCAAGCAACCGCGATCTCTGCTTCTCGGAGGCGAAGAAGCGGCTAATTCGCGCACAGCTCAGTAAAGCGGAAGCGGAGCGCTCCGGAGCGCCGCTTCAAGCCGAAAGACGCCGGGAAACGGCACTTTCCTCCGGATAGCTCCGGAGCCGCGCTTCTGGTTCTCTAGTCATCTCTAGCTCAGCGAAAAGCTTTCCCACTCCATTTGGCAAGGGGAGAGTGTACCTGCACTGCACACTAACCGCGGTTTGCAAAGAAAGAGGATTTGCTGCACATTCCAAGGACACGGCTCTTTCCGAGGCAATCTGCAACCTGCTGTCAGATGGAAATGCTCTCTGCCCTCTCCTGCCCAGCTCTAGGTACTAGCGGGCACTTTCCAGCCTGGGCGAGGCAAACAACCTCGAGAAATGTCACAGAGGATAAGTGGAGCACAGATGCTCAAAAGCAGCAAAGCTGAAGAGCCTGGCTCAGCTTCACTAGTGTGCAATTGACTGACTGCGAAAAACAAAGCAGCAGAGCACCGGGCTTCTGGGCGCTGTGAAGGCAATTGCCAAAACCAGGCAGCTGCTCCTTCCCAAGCACAGGCAGCTGCCTATGTTCTTGCTTGTCGACAAACTCACCGCTGCCCTTCTTTTCAGCAGCTGCCACCGTCTTCGGTGCATCTCGGAGCCTCTGGCGACGAGCAAGACTTGCCAAGGTGGGAGGCATCAGGACCAAGTCAAAACCCAGGCAAGTTGTCCTGGAACGCTTTCCATTCGCTTGCCGAGAGTGAATTCAACAGGCAGGAGAGCGGCAGCCACCGTCCTCCAGCAGTCTGAAGGCTTGGCACACAAGCCCGCTTCTTTGCGGCTTCGTTCTTCGCCTCTTCCAAGCAACCGCGATCTCTGCTTCTCGGAGGCGAAGAAGCGGCTAATTCGCGCACAGCTCAGTAAAGCGGCAGCAAAGCGCTCCGGAGCGCCGCTTCAAGCCGAAAGACGCCGGGAAACGGCACTTTCCTCCGGATAGCTCCGGAGCCGCGCTTCTGCTTCTCTAGTCATCTCTAGCTCAGCGAAAATCTTTCCCACTCCATTTGGCAAGGGGAGAGTGTACCTGCACTGCACACTAACCGCGGTTTGCAAAGAAAGAGGATTTGCTGCACATTCCAAGGACACGGCTGTTTCTGAGGCAATCTGCAACCTGCTGTCAGATGGAAGTGCTCTCTGCCCTCTCCTGCCCAGCTCTAGGTACTAGCGGGCACTTTCCAGCCTGGGCGAGGCAAACAACCTCCAGAGATGTCACAGAGCCTAAGTGGAGCACAGATGCTCAAAAGCAGCAAAGCTGAAGAGCCTGGCTCAGCTTCACTAGTGTGCAATTGACTGACTGCGAAAAACAAAGCAGCAGAGCACCGGGCTTCTGGGCGCTGTGAAGGCAATTGCCAAAACCAGGCAGCTGCTCCTTCCCAAGCACAGGCAGCTGCCTATGTTCTTGCTTGTCGACAAACTCACCGCTGCCCTTCTTTTCAGCAGCTGCCACCGTCTTCGGTGCATCTCGGAGCCTCTGGCGACGAGCAAGACTTGCCAAGGTGGGAGGCATCAGGACCAAGTCAAAACCCAGGCAAGTTGTCCTGGAACGCTTTCCATTCGCTTGCCGAGAGTGAATTCAACAGGCAGGAGAGCGGCAGCCACCGTCCTCCGGCAGTCGGAAGGCTTCGCACACAAGCCCGCTTCTTTGCGGCTTCGTTCTTCGCCTCTTCCAAGCAACCGCGATCTCTGCTTCTCGGAGGCGAAGAAGCGGCTAATTCGCGCACAGCTCAGTAAAGCGGAAGCGGAGCGCTCCGGAGCGCCGCTTCAAGCCGAAAGACGCCGGGAAACGGCACTTTCCTCCGGATAGCTCCGGAGCCGCGCTTCTGGTTCTCTAGTCATCTCTAGCTCAGCGAAAAGCTTTCCCACTCCATTTGGCAAGGGGAGAGTGTACCTGCACTGCACACTAACCGCGGTTTGCAAAGAAAGAGGATTTGCTGCACATTCCAAGGACACGGCTCTTTCCGAGGCAATCTGCAACCTGCTGTCAGATGGAAATGCTCTCTGCCCTCTCCTGCCCAGCTCTAGGTACTAGCGGGCACTTTCCAGCCTGGGCGAGGCAAACAACCTCGAGAAATGTCACAGAGGATAAGTGGAGCACAGATGCTCAAAAGCAGCAAAGCTGAAGAGCCTGGCTCAGCTTCACTAGTGTGCAATTGACTGACTGCGAAAAACAAAGCAGCAGAGCACCGGGCTTCTGGGCGCTGTGAAGGCAATTGCCAAAACCAGGCAGCTGCTCCTTCCCAAGCACAGGCAGCTGCCTATGTTCTTGCTTGTCGACAAACTCACCGCTGCCCTTCTTTTCAGCAGCTGCCACCGTCTTCGGTGCATCTCGGAGCCTCTGGCGACGAGCAAGACTTGCCAAGGTGGGAGGCATCAGGACCAAGTCAAAACCCAGGCAAGTTGTCCTGGAACGCTTTCCATTCGCTTGCCGAGAGTGAATTCAACAGGCAGGAGAGCGGCAGCCACCGTCCTCCAGCAGTCGGAAGGCTTGGCACACAAGCCCGCTTCTTTGCGGCTTCGTTCTTCGCCTCTTCCAAGCAACCGCGATCTCTGCTTCTCGGAGGCGAAGAAGCGGCTAATTCGCGCACAGCTCAGTAAAGCGGCAGCAAAGCGCTCCGGAGCGCCGCTTCAAGCCGAAAGACGCCGGGAAACGGCACTTTCCTCCGGATAGCTCCGGAGCCGCGCTTCTGCTTCTCTAGTCATCTCTAGCTCAGCGAAAATCTTTCCCACTCCATTTGGCAAGGGGAGAGTGTACCTGCACTGCACACTAACCGCGGTTTGCAAAGAAAGAGGATTTGCTGCACATTCCAAGGACACGGCTGTTTCTGAGGCAATCTGCAACCTGCTGTCAGATGGAAGTGCTCTCTGCCCTCTCCTGCCCAGCTCTAGGTACTAGCGGGCACTTTCCAGCCTGGGCGAGGCAAACAACCTCCAGAGATGTCACAGAGCCTAAGTGGAGCACAGATGCTCAAAAGCAGCAAAGCTGAAGAGCCTGGCTCAGCTTCACTAGTGTGCAATTGACTGACTGCGAAAAAGAAAGCAGCAGAGCACCGGGCTTCTGGGCGCTGTGAAGGCAATTGCCAAAACCAGGCAGCTGCTCCTTCCCAAGCACAGGCAGCTGCCTATGTTCTTGCTTGTCGACAAACTCACCGCTGCCCTTCTTTTCAGCAGCTGCCACCGTCTTCGGTGCATCTCGGAGCCTCTGGCGACGAGCAAGACTTGCCAAGGTGGGAGGCATCAGGACCAAGTCAAAACCCAGGCAAGTTGTCCTGGAACGCTTTCCATTCGCTTGCCGAGAGTGAATTCAACAGGCAGGAGAGCGGCAGCCACCGTCCTCCAGAAGTCTGAAGGCTTCACACACAAGCCCGCTTCTTTGCGGCTTCGTTCTTCGCCTCTTCCAAGCAACCGCGATCTCTGCTTCTCGGAGGCGAAGAAGCGGCTAATTCGCGCACAGCTCAGTAAAGCGGCAGCAAAGCGCTCCGGAGCCCCGCTTCAAGCCGAAAGACGCCGGGAAACGGCACTTTCTTCCGGATAGCTCCGGAGCCGCGCTTCTGCTTCTCTAGTCATCTCTAGCTTAGCGAAAATCTTTCCCACTCCATTTGGCAAGGGGAGAGTGTACCTGCACTGCACACTAACCGCGGTTTGCAAAGAAAGAGGATTTGCTGCACATTCCAAGGACACGGCTCTTTCCGAGGCAATCTGCAACCTGCTGTCAGATGGAAGTGCTCTCTGCCCTCTCCTGCCCAGCTCTAGGTACTAGCGGGCACTTTCCAGCCTGGGCGAGGCAAACCACCTCCAGAGATGTCACAGAGCATAAGTGGAGCACAGATGCTCAAAAGCAGCAAAGCTGAAGAGCCTGGCTCAGCTTCACTAGTGTGCAATTGACTGACTGTGAAAAACAAAGCAGCAGAGCACCGGGCTTCTGGGCGCTGTGAAGGCAATTGCCAAAACCAGGCAGCTGCTCCTTCCCAAGCACAGGCAGCTGCCTATGTTCTTGCTTGTCGACAAACTCACCGCTGCCCTTCTTTTCAGCAGCTGCCACCGTCTTCGGTGCATCTCGGAGCCTCTGGCGACGAGCAAGACTTGCCAAGGTGGGAGGCATCAGGACCAAGTCAAAACCCAGGCAAGTTGTCCTGGAACGCTTTCCATTCGCTTGCCGAGAGTGAATTCAACAGGCAGGAGAGCGGCAGCCACCGTCCTCCAGCAGTCTGAAGGCTTGGCACACAAGCCCGCTTCTTTGCGGCTTCGTTCTTCGCCTCTTCCAAGCAACCGCGATCTCTGCTTCTCGGAGGCGAAGAAGCGGCTAATTCGCGCACAGCTCAGTAAAGCGGCAGCAAAGCGCTCCGGAGCGCCGCTTCAAGCCGAAAGACGCCGGGAAACGGCACTTTCCTCCGGATAGCTCCGGAGCCGCGCTTCTGCTTCTCTAGTCATCTCTAGCTCAGCGAAAATCTTTCCCACTCCATTTGGCAAGGGGAGAGTGTACCTGCACTGCACACTAACCGCGGTTTGCAAAGAAAGAGGATTTGCTGCACATTCCAAGGACACGGCTGTTTCTGAGGCAATCTGCAACCTGCTGTCAGATGGAAGTGCTCTCTGCCCTCTCCTGCCCAGCTCTAGGTACTAGCGGGCACTTTCCAGCCTGGGCGAGGCAAACAACCTCCAGAGATGTCACAGAGCCTAAGTGGAGCACAGATGCTCAAAAGCAGCAAAGCTGAAGAGCCTGGCTCAGCTTCACTAGTGTGCAATTGACTGACTGCGAAAAACAAAGCAGCAGAGCACCGGGCTTCTGGGCGCTGTGAAGGCAATTGCCAAAACCAGGCAGCTGCTCCTTCCCAAGCACAGGCAGCTGCCTATGTTCTTGCTTGTCGACAAACTCACCGCTGCCCTTCTTTTCAGCAGCTGCCACCGTCTTCGGTGCATCTCGGAGCCTCTGGCGACGAGCAAGACTTGCCAAGGTGGGAGGCATCAGGACCAAGTCAAAACCCAGGCAAGTTGTCCTGGAACGCTTTCCATTCGCTTGCCGAGAGTGAATTCAACAGGCAGGAGAGCGGCAGCCACCGTCCTCCGGCAGTCGGAAGGCTTCGCACACAAGCCCGCTTCTTTGCGGCTTCGTTCTTCGCCTCTTCCAAGCAACCGCGATCTCTGCTTCTCGGAGGCGAAGAAGCGGCTAATTCGCGCACAGCTCAGTAAAGCGGAAGCGGAGCGCTCCGGAGCGCCGCTTCAAGCCGAAAGACGCCGGGAAACGGCACTTTCCTCCGGATAGCTCCGGAGCCGCGCTTCTGGTTCTCTAGTCATCTCTAGCTCAGCGAAAAGCTTTCCCACTCCATTTGGCAAGGGGGAGAGTGTACCTGCACTGCACACTAACCGCGGTTTGCAAAGAAAGAGGATTTGCTGCACATTCCAAGGACACGGCTCTTTCCGAGGCAATCTGCAACCTGCTGTCAGATGGAAATGCTCTCTGCCCTCTCCTGCCCAGCTCTAGGTACTAGCGGGCACTTTCCAGCCTGGGCGAGGCAAACAACCTCGAGAAATGTCACAGAGGATAAGTGGAGCACAGATGCTCAAAAGCAGCAAAGCTGAAGAGCCTGGCTCAGCTTCACTAGTGTGCAATTGACTGACTGCGAAAAACAAAGCAGCAGAGCACCGGGCTTCTGGGCGCTGTGAAGGCAATTGCCAAAACCAGGCAGCTGCTCCTTCCCAAGCACAGGCAGCTGCCTATGTTCTTGCTTGTCGACAAACTCACCGCTGCCCTTCTTTTCAGCAGCTGCCACCGTCTTCGGTGCATCTCGGAGCCTCTGGCGACGAGCAAGACTTGCCAAGGTGGGAGGCATCAGGACCAAGTCAAAACCCAGGCAAGTTGTCCTGGAACGCTTTCCATTCGCTTGCCGAGAGTGAATTCAACAGGCAGGAGAGCGGCAGCCACCGTCCTCCAGCAGTCGGAAGGCTTGGCACACAAGCCCGCTTCTTTGCGGCTTCGTTCTTCGCCTCTTCCAAGCAACCGCGATCTCTGCTTCTCGGAGGCGAAGAAGCGGCTAATTCGCGCACAGCTCAGTAAAGCGGCAGCAAAGCGCTCCGGAGCGCCGCTTCAAGCCGAAAGACGCCGGGAAACGGCACTTTCCTCCGGATAGCTCCGGAGCCGCGCTTCTGCTTCTCTAGTCATCTCTAGCTCAGCGAAAATCTTTCCCACTCCATTTGGCAAGGGGAGAGTGTACCTGCACTGCACACTAACCGCGGTTTGCAAAGAAAGAGGATTTGCTGCACATTCCAAGGACACGGCTGTTTCTGAGGCAATCTGCAACCTGCTGTCAGATGGAAGTGCTCTCTGCCCTCTCCTGCCCAGCTCTAGGTACTAGCGGGCACTTTCCAGCCTGGGCGAGGCAAACAACCTCCAGAGATGTCACAGAGCCTAAGTGGAGCACAGATGCTCAAAAGCAGCAAAGCTGAAGAGCCTGGCTCAGCTTCACTAGTGTGCAATTGACTGACTGCGAAAAAGAAAGCAGCAGAGCACCGGGCTTCTGGGCGCTGTGAAGGCAATTGCCAAAACCAGGCAGCTGCTCCTTCCCAAGCACAGGCAGCTGCCTATGTTCTTGCTTGTCGACAAACTCACCGCTGCCCTTCTTTTCAGCAGCTGCCACCGTCTTCGGTGCATCTCGGAGCCTCTGGCGACGAGCAAGACTTGCCAAGGTGGGAGGCATCAGGACCAAGTCAAAACCCAGGCAAGTTGTCCTGGAACGCTTTCCATTCGCTTGCCGAGAGTGAATTCAACAGGCAGGAGAGCGGCAGCCACCGTCCTCCAGAAGTCTGAAGGCTTCACACACAAGCCCGCTTCTTTGCGGCTTCGTTCTTCGCCTCTTCCAAGCAACCGCGATCTCTGCTTCTCGGAGGCGAAGAAGCGGCTAATTCGCGCACAGCTCAGTAAAGCGGCAGCAAAGCGCTCCGGAGCCCCGCTTCAAGCCGAAAGACGCCGGGAAACGGCACTTTCTTCCGGATAGCTCCGGAGCCGCGCTTCTGCTTCTCTAGTCATCTCTAGCTTAGCGAAAATCTTTCCCACTCCATTTGGCAAGGGGAGAGTGTACCTGCACTGCACACTAACCGCGGTTTGCAAAGAAAGAGGATTTGCTGCACATTCCAAGGACACGGCTCTTTCCGAGGCAATCTGCAACCTGCTGTCAGATGGAAGTGCTCTCTGCCCTCTCCTGCCCAGCTCTAGGTACTAGCGGGCACTTTCCAGCCTGGGCGAGGCAAACCACCTCCAGAGATGTCACAGAGCATAAGTGGAGCACAGATGCTCAAAAGCAGCAAAGCTGAAGAGCCTGGCTCAGCTTCACTAGTGTGCAATTGACTGACTGTGAAAAACAAAGCAGCAGAGCACCGGGCTTCTGGGCGCTGTGAAGGCAATTGCCAAAACCAGGCAGCTGTTCCTTCCCAAGCACAGGCAGCTGCCCATGTTCTTGCTTGTCGACAAACTCACCGCTGCCCTTCTTTTCAGCAGCTGCCACCGTCTTCGGTGCATCTCGGAGCCTCTGGCGACGAGCAAGACTTGCCAAGGTGGGAGGCATCAGGACCAAGTCAAAACCCAGGCAAGTTGTCCTGGAACGCTTTCCATTCGCTTGCCGAGAGTGAATTCAAGAGGCAGGAGAGCGGCAGCCACTGTCCTCCGGCAGTCTGAAGGCTTCACACACAAGCCCGCTTCTTTGCGGCTTCGTTCTTCGCCTCTTCCAAGCAACCGCGATCTCTGCTTCTCGGAGGCGAAGAAGCGGCTAATTCGCGCACAGCTCAGTAAAGCGGCAGCGGAGCGCTCCGGAGTGCCGCTTCAAGCCGAAAGACGCCGGGAAACGGCACTTTCCTCCGGATAGCTCCGGAGCCGCGCTTCTGCTTCTCTAGTCATCTCTAGCTCAGCGAAAATCTTTCCCACTCCATTTGGCAAGGGGAGAGTGTACCTGCACTGCACACTAACCGCGGTTTGCAAAGAAAGAGGATTTGCTGCACATTCCAAGGACACGGCTGTTTCTGAGGCAATCTGCAACCTGCTGTCAGATGGAAGTGCTCTCTGCCCTCTCCTGCCCAGCTCTAGGTACTAGCGGGCACTTTCCAGCCTGGGCGAGGCAAACAACCTCCAGAGATGTCACAGAGCCTAAGTGGAGCACAGATGCTCAAAAGCAGCAAAGCTGAAGAGCCTGGCTCAGCTTCACTAGTGTGCAATTGACTGACTGCGAAAAACAAAGCAGCAGAGCACCGGGCTTCTGGGCGCTGTGAAGGCAATTGCCAAAACCAGGCAGCTGCTCCTTCCCAAGCACAGGCAGCTGCCTATGTTCTTGCTTGTCGACAAACTCACCGCTGCCCTTCTTTTCAGCAGCTGCCACCGTCTTCGGTGCATCTCGGAGCCTCTGGCGACGAGCAAGACTTGCCAAGGTGGGAGGCATCAGGACCAAGTCAAAACCCAGGCAAGTTGTCCTGGAACGCTTTCCATTCGCTTGCCGAGAGTGAATTCAACAGGCAGGAGAGCGGCAGCCACCGTCCTCCAGAAGTCTGAAGGCTTCACACACAAGCCCGCTTCTTTGCGGCTTCGTTCTTCGCCTCTTCCAAGCAACCGCGATCTCTGCTTCTCGGAGGCGAAGAAGCGGCTAATTCGCGCACAGCTCAGTAAAGCGGCAGCAAAGCGCTCCGGAGCCCCGCTTCAAGCCGAAAGACGCCGGGAAACGGCACTTTCTTCCGGATAGCTCCGGAGCCGCGCTTCTGCTTCTCTAGTCATCTCTAGCTTAGCGAAAATCTTTCCCACTCCATTTGGCAAGGGGAGAGTGTACCTGCACTGCACACTAACCGCGGTTTGCAAAGAAAGAGGATTTGCTGCACATTCCAAGGACACGGCTCTTTCCGAGGCAATCTGCAACCTGCTGTCAGATGGAAGTGCTCTCTGCCCTCTCCTGCCCAGCTCTAGGTACTAGCGGGCACTTTCCAGCCTGGGCGAGGCAAACCACCTCCAGAGATGTCACAGAGCATAAGTGGAGCACAGATGCTCAAAAGCAGCAAAGCTGAAGAGCCTGGCTCAGCTTCACTAGTGTGCAATTGACTGACTGTGAAAAACAAAGCAGCAGAGCACCGGGCTTCTGGGCGCTGTGAAGGCAATTGCCAAAACCAGGCAGCTGTTCCTTCCCAAGCACAGGCAGCTGCCCATGTTCTTGCTTGTCGACAAACTCACCGCTGCCCTTCTTTTCAGCAGCTGCCACCGTCTTCGGTGCATCTCGGAGCCTCTGGCGACGAGCAAGACTTGCCAAGGTGGGAGGCATCAGGACCAAGTCAAAACCCAGGCAAGTTGTCCTGGAACGCTTTCCATTCGCTTGCCGAGAGTGAATTCAAGAGGCAGGAGAGCGGCAGCCACTGTCCTCCGGCAGTCTGAAGGCTTCACACACAAGCCCGCTTCTTTGCGGCTTCGTTCTTCGCCTCTTCCAAGCAACCGCGATCTCTGCTTCTCGGAGGCGAAGAAGCGGCTAATTCGCGCACAGCTCAGTAAAGCGGCAGCGGAGCGCTCCGGAGTGCCGCTTCAAGCCGAAAGACGCCGGGAAACGGCACTTTCCTCCGGATAGCTCCGGAGCCGCGCTTCTGCTTCTCTAGTCATCTCTAGCTCAGCGAAAATCTTTCCCACTCCATTTGGCAAGGGGAGAGTGTACCTGCACTGCACACTAACCGCGGTTTGCAAAGAAAGAGGATTTGCTGCACATTCCAAGGACACGGCTGTTTCTGAGGCAATCTGCAACCTGCTGTCAGATGGAAGTGCTCTCTGCCCTCTCCTGCCCAGCTCTAGGTACTAGCGGGCACTTTCCAGCCTGGGCGAGGCAAACAACCTCGAGAAATGTCACAGAGCATAAGTGGAGCACAGATGCTCAAAAGCAGCAAAGCTGAAGAGCCTGGCTCAGCTTCACTAGTGTGCAATTGACTGACTGTGAAAAACAAAGCAGCAGAGCACCAGGCTTCTGGGCGCTGTGAAGGCAATTGCCAAAACCAGGCAGCTGTTCCTTCCCAAGCACAGGCAGCTGCCTATGTTCTTGCTTGTCGACAAACTCACCGCTGCCCTTCTTTTCAGCAGCTGCCACCGTCTTCGGTGCATCTCGGAGCCTCTGGCGACGAGCAAGACTTGCCAAGGTGGGAGGCATCAGGACCAAGTCAAAACCCAGGCAAGTTGTCCTGGAACGCTTTCCATTCGCTTGCCGAGAGTGAATTCAAGAGGCAGGAGAGCGGCAGCCACCGTCCTCCAGAAGTCTGAAGGCTTCACACACAAGCCCGCTTCTTTGCGGCTTCGTTCTTCGCCTCTTCCAAGCAACCGCGATCTCTGCTTCTCGGAGGCGAAGAAGCGGCTAATTCGCGCACAGCTCAGTAAAGCGGAAGCGGAGCGCTCCGGAGCGCCGCTTCAAGCCGAAAGACGCCGGGAAACGGCACTTTCCTCCGGATAGCTCCGGAGCCGCGCTTCTGCTTCTCTAGTCATCTCTAGCTTAGCGAAAAGCTTTCCCACTCCATTTGGCAAGGGGAGAGTGTACCTGCACTGCACACTAACCGCGGTTTGCAAAGAAAGAGGATTTGCTGCACATTCCAAGGACACGGCTCTTTCCGAGGCAATCTGCAACCTGCTGTCAGATGGAAATGCTCTCTGCCCTCTCCTGCCCAGCTCTAGGTACTAGCGGGCACTTTCCAGCCTGGCCGAGGCAAACAACCTCGAGAAATGTCACAGAGGATAAGTGGAGCACAGATGCTCAAAAGCAGCAAAGCTGAAGAGCCTGGCTCAGCTTCACTAGTGTGCAATTGACTGACTGCGAAAAACAAAGCAGCAGAGCACCGGGCTTCTGGGCGCTGTGAAGGCAATTGCCAAAACCAGGCAGCTGCTCCTTCCCAAGCACAGGCAGCTGCCTATGTTCTTGCTTGTCGACAAACTCACCGCTGCCCTTCTTTTCAGCAGCTGCCACCGTCTTCTGTGCATCTCGGAGCCTCTGGCGACGAGCAAGACTTGCCAAGGTGGGAGGCATCAGGACCAAGTCAAAACCCAGGCAAGTTGTCCTGGAACGCTTTCCATTCGCTTGCCGAGAGTGAATTCAACAGGCAGGAGAGCGGCAGCCACCGTCCTCCAGCAGTCGGAAGGCTTGGCACACAAGCCCGCTTCTTTGCGGCTTCGTTCTTCGCCTCTTCCAAGCAACCGCGATCTCTGCTTCTCGGAGGCGAAGAAGCGGCTAATTCGCGCACAGCTCAGTAAAGCGGCAGCAAAGCGCTCCGGAGCCCCGCTTCAAGCCGAAAGACGCCGGGAAACGGCACTTTCCTCCGGATAGCTCAGGAGCCGCGCTTCTGCTTCTCTAGTCATCTCTAGCTCAGCGAAAATCTTTCCCACTCCATTTGGCAAGGGGAGAGTGTACCTGCACTGCACACTAACCGCGGTTTGCAAAGAAAGAGGATTTGCTGCACATTCCAAGGACACGGCTCTTTCCGAGGCAATCTGCAACCTGCTGTCAGATGGAAGTGCTCTCTGCCCTCTCCTGCCCAGCTCTAGGTACTAGCGGGCACTTTCCAGCCTGGGCGAGGCAAACCACCTCCAGAGATGTCACAGAGCCTAAGTGGAGCACAGATGCTCAAAAGCAGCAAAGCTGAAGAGCCTGGCTCAGCTTCACTAGTGTGCAATTGACTGACTGCGAAAAACAAAGCAGCAGAGCACCGGGCTTCTGGGCGCTGTGAAGGCAATTGCCAAAACCAGGCAGCTGCTCCTTCCCAAGCACAGGCAGCTGCCTATGTTCTTGCTTGTCGACAAACTCACCGCTGCCCTTCTTTTCAGCAGCTGCCACCGTCTTCGGTGCATCTCGGAGCCTCTGGCGACGAGCAAGACTTGCCAAGGTGGGAGGCATCAGGACCAAGTCAAAACCCAGGCAAGTTGTCCTGGAACGCTTTCCATTCGCTTGCCGAGAGTGAATTCAACAGGCAGGAGAGCGGCAGCCACCGTCCTCCAGCAGTCGGAAGGCTTGGCACACAAGCCCGCTTCTTTGCGGCTTCGTTCTTCGCCTCTTCCAAGCAACCGCGATCTCTGCTTCTCAGAGGCGAAGAAGCGGCTAATTCGCGCACAGCTCAGTAAAGCGGCAGCAAAGCGCTCCGGAGCCCCGCTTCAAGCCGAAAGACGCCGGGAAACGGCACTTTCCTCCGGATAGCTCCGGAGCCGCGCTTCTGCTTCTCTAGTCATCTCTATCTTAGCGAAAAGCTTTCCCACTCCATTTGGCAAGGGGAGAGTGTACCTGCACTGCACACTAACCGCGGTTTGCAAAGAAAGAGGATTTGCTGCACATTCCAAGGACACGGCTCTTTCCGAGGCAATCTGCAACCTGCTGTCAGATGGAAGTGCTCTCTGCCCTCTCCTGCCCAGCTCTAGGTACTAGCGGGCACTTTCCAGCCTGGGCGAGGCAAACCACCTCCAGAGATGTCACAGAGCATAAGTGGAGCACAGATGCTCAAAAGCAGCAAAGCTGAAGAGCCTGGCTCAGCTTCACTAGTGTGCAATTGACTGACTGTGAAAAACAAAGCAGCAGAGCACCGGGCTTCTGGGCGCTGTGAAGGCAATTGCCAAAACCAGGCAGCTGTTCCTTCCCAAGCACAGGCAGCTGCCCATGTTCTTGCTTGTCGACAAACTCACCGCTGCCCTTCTTTTCAGCAGCTGCCACCGTCTTCGGTGCATCTCGGAGCCTCTGGCGACGAGCAAGACTTGCCAAGGTGGGAGGCATCAGGACCAAGTCAAAACCCAGGCAAGTTGTCCTGGAACGCTTTCCATTCGCTTGCCGAGAGTGAATTCAAGAGGCAGGAGAGCGGCAGCCACTGTCCTCCGGCAGTCTGAAGGCTTCACACACAAGCCCGCTTCTTTGCGGCTTCGTTCTTCGCCTCTTCCAAGCAACCGCGATCTCTGCTTCTCGGAGGCGAAGAAGCGGCTAATTCGCGCACAGCTCAGTAAAGCGGCAGCGGAGCGCTCCGGAGTGCCGCTTCAAGCCGAAAGACGCCGGGAAACGGCACTTTCCTCCGGATAGCTCCGGAGCCGCGCTTCTGCTTCTCTAGTCATCTCTAGCTCAGCGAAAATCTTTCCCACTCCATTTGGCAAGGGGAGAGTGTACCTGCACTGCACACTAACCGCGGTTTGCAAAGAAAGAGGATTTGCTGCACATTCCAAGGACACGGCTGTTTCTGAGGCAATCTGCAACCTGCTGTCAGATGGAAGTGCTCTCTGCCCTCTCCTGCCCAGCTCTAGGTACTAGCGGGCACTTTCCAGCCTGGGCGAGGCAAACAACCTCGAGAAATGTCACAGAGCATAAGTGGAGCACAGATGCTCAAAAGCAGCAAAGCTGAAGAGCCTGGCTCAGCTTCACTAGTGTGCAATTGACTGACTGCGAAAAACAAAGCAGCAGAGCACCGGGCTTCTGGGCGCTGTGAAGGCAATTGCCAAAACCAGGCAGCTGCTCCTTCCCAAGCACAGGCAGCTGCCTATGTTCTTGCTTGTCGACAAACTCACCGCTGCCCTTCTTTTCAGCAGCTGCCACCGTCTTCGGTGCATCTCGGAGCCTCTGGCGACGAGCAAGACTTGCCAAGGTGGGAGGCATCAGGACCAAGTCAAAACCCAGGCAAGTTGTCCTGGAACGCTTTCCATTCGCTTGCCGAGAGTGAATTCAAGAGGCAGGAGAGCGGCAGCCACTGTCCTCCGGCAGTCTGAAGGCTTCACACACAAGCCCGCTTCTTTGCGGCTTCGTTCTTCGCCTCTTCCAAGCAACCGCGATCTCTGCTTCTCGGAGGCGAAGAAGCGGCTAATTCGCGCACAGCTCAGTAAAGCGGCAGCGGAGCGCTCCGGAGTGCCGCTTCAAGCCGAAAGACGCCGGGAAACGGCACTTTCCTCCGGATAGCTCCGGAGCCGCGCTTCTGCTTCTCTAGTCATCTCTAGCTCAGCGAAAATCTTTCCCACTCCATTTGGCAAGGGGAGAGTGTACCTGCACTGCACACTAACCGCGGTTTGCAAAGAAAGAGGATTTGCTGCACATTCCAAGGACACGGCTGTTTCTGAGGCAATCTGCAACCTGCTGTCAGATGGAAGTGCTCTCTGCCCTCTCCTGCCCAGCTCTAGGTACTAGCGGGCACTTTCCAGCCTGGGCGAGGCAAACAACCTCCAGAGATGTCACAGAGCCTAAGTGGAGCACAGATGCTCAAAAGCAGCAAAGCTGAAGAGCCTGGCTCAGCTTCACTAGTGTGCAATTGACTGACTGCGAAAAAGAAAGCAGCAGAGCACCGGGCTTCTGGGCGCTGTGAAGGCAATTGCCAAAACCAGGCAGCTGCTCCTTCCCAAGCACAGGCAGCTGCCTATGTTCTTGCTTGTCGACAAACTCACCGCTGCCCTTCTTTTCAGCAGCTGCCACCGTCTTCGGTGCATCTCGGAGCCTCTGGCGACGAGCAAGACTTGCCAAGGTGGGAGGCATCAGGACCAAGTCAAAACCCAGGCAAGTTGTCCTGGAACGCTTTCCATTCGCTTGCCGAGAGTGAATTCAACAGGCAGGAGAGCGGCAGCCACCGTCCTCCAGAAGTCTGAAGGCTTCACACACAAGCCCGCTTCTTTGCGGCTTCGTTCTTCGCCTCTTCCAAGCAACCGCGATCTCTGCTTCTCGGAGGCGAAGAAGCGGCTAATTCGCGCACAGCTCAGTAAAGCGGAAGCGGAGCGCTCCGGAGCGCCGCTTCAAGCCGAAAGACGCCGGGAAACGGCACTTTCCTCCGGATAGCTCCGGAGCCGCGCTTCTGGTTCTCTAGTCATCTCTAGCTCAGCGAAAAGCTTTCCCACTCCATTTGGCAAGGGGAGAGTGTACCTGCACTGCACACTAACCGCGGTTTGCAAAGAAAGAGGATTTGCTGCACATTCCAAGGACACGGCTCTTTCCGAGGCAATCTGCAACCTGCTGTCAGATGGAAATGCTCTCTGCCCTCTCCTGCCCAGCTCTAGGTACTAGCGGGCACTTTCCAGCCTGGGCGAGGCAAACAACCTCGAGAAATGTCACAGAGGATAAGTGGAGCACAGATGCTCAAAAGCAGCAAAGCTGAAGAGCCTGGCTCAGCTTCACTAGTGTGCAATTGACTGACTGCGAAAAACAAAGCAGCAGAGCACCGGGCTTCTGGGCGCTGTGAAGGCAATTGCCAAAACCAGGCAGCTGCTCCTTCCCAAGCACAGGCAGCTGCCTATGTTCTTGCTTGTCGACAAACTCACCGCTGCCCTTCTTTTCAGCAGCTGCCACCGTCTTCGGTGCATCTCGGAGCCTCTGGCGACGAGCAAGACTTGCCAAGGTGGGAGGCATCAGGACCAAGTCAAAACCCAGGCAAGTTGTCCTGGAACGCTTTCCATTCGCTTGCCGAGAGTGAATTCAACAGGCAGGAGAGCGGCAGCCACCGTCCTCCGGCAGTCTGAAGGCTTCACACACAAGCCCGCTTCTTTGCGGCTTCGTTCTTCGCCTCTTCCAAGCAACCGCGATCTCTGCTTCTCGGAGGCGAAGAAGCGGCTAATTCGCGCACAGCTCAGTAAAGCGGCAGCGGAGCGCTCCGGAGCGCCGCTTCAAGCCGAAAGACGCCGGGAAACGGCACTTTCCTCCGGATAGCTCCGGAGCCGCGCTTCTGCTTCTCTAGTCATCTCTAGCTCAGCGAAAATCTTTCCCACTCCATTTGGCAAGGGGAGAGTGTACCTGCACTGCACACTAACCGCGGTTTGCAAAGAAAGAGGATTTGCTGCACATTCCAAGGACACGGCTGTTTCTGAGGCAATCTGCAACCTGCTGTCAGATGGAAGTGCTCTCTGCCCTCTCCTGCCCAGCTCTAGGTACTAGCGGGCACTTTCCAGCCTGGGCGAGGCAAACAACCTCCAGAGATGTCACAGAGCCTAAGTGGAGCACAGATGCTCAAAAGCAGCAAAGCTGAAGAGCCTGGCTCAGCTTCACTAGTGTGCAATTGACTGACTGCGAAAAACAAAGCAGCAGAGCACCGGGCTTCTGGGCGCTGTGAAGGCAATTGCCAAAACCAGGCAGCTGCTCCTTCCCAAGCACAGGCAGCTGCCTATGTTCTTGCTTGTCGACAAACTCACCGCTGCCCTTCTTTTCAGCAGCTGCCACCGTCTTCGGTGCATCTCGGAGCCTCTGGCGACGAGCAAGACTTGCCAAGGTGGGAGGCATCAGGACCAAGTCAAAACCCAGGCAAGTTGTCCTGGAACGCTTTCCATTCGCTTGCCGAGAGTGAATTCAACAGGCAGGAGAGCGGCAGCCACCGTCCTCCGGCAGTCGGAAGGCTTCGCACACAAGCCCGCTTCTTTGCGGCTTCGTTCTTCGCCTCTTCCAAGCAACCGCGATCTCTGCTTCTCGGAGGCGAAGAAGCGGCTAATTCGCGCACAGCTCAGTAAAGCGGAAGCGGAGCGCTCCGGAGCGCCGCTTCAAGCCGAAAGACGCCGGGAAACGGCACTTTCCTCCGGATAGCTCCGGAGCCGCGCTTCTGGTTCTCTAGTCATCTCTAGCTCAGCGAAAAGCTTTCCCACTCCATTTGGCAAGGGGAGAGTGTACCTGCACTGCACACTAACCGCGGTTTGCAAAGAAAGAGGATTTGCTGCACATTCCAAGGACACGGCTCTTTCCGAGGCAATCTGCAACCTGCTGTCAGATGGAAATGCTCTCTGCCCTCTCCTGCCCAGCTCTAGGTACTAGCGGGCACTTTCCAGCCTGGGCGAGGCAAACAACCTCGAGAAATGTCACAGAGGATAAGTGGAGCACAGATGCTCAAAAGCAGCAAAGCTGAAGAGCCTGGCTCAGCTTCACTAGTGTGCAATTGACTGACTGCGAAAAACAAAGCAGCAGAGCACCGGGCTTCTGGGCGCTGTGAAGGCAATTGCCAAAACCAGGCAGCTGCTCCTTCCCAAGCACAGGCAGCTGCCTATGTTCTTGCTTGTCGACAAACTCACCGCTGCCCTTCTTTTCAGCAGCTGCCACCGTCTTCGGTGCATCTCGGAGCCTCTGGCGACGAGCAAGACTTGCCAAGGTGGGAGGCATCAGGACCAAGTCAAAACCCAGGCAAGTTGTCCTGGAACGCTTTCCATTCGCTTGCCGAGAGTGAATTCAACAGGC
The DNA here is from genome assembly GCF_031753505.1 of Anomalospiza imberbis. Lineage (NCBI taxonomy): Eukaryota > Metazoa > Chordata > Aves > Passeriformes > Viduidae > Anomalospiza > Anomalospiza imberbis. The sequence continues at coordinate 75,447 of NW_027099922.1, forward strand.
AGGAGAGCGGCAGCCACCGTCCTCCAGCAGTCGGAAGGCTTGGCACACAAGCCCGCTTCTTTGCGGCTTCGTTCTTCGCCTCTTCCAAGCAACCGCGATCTCTGCTTCTCGGAGGCGAAGAAGCGGCTAATTCGCGCACAGCTCAGTAAAGCGGCAGCAAAGCGCTCCGGAGCGCCGCTTCAAGCCGAAAGACGCCGGGAAACGGCACTTTCCTCCGGATAGCTCCGGAGCCGCGCTTCTGCTTCTCTAGTCATCTCTAGCTCAGCGAAAATCTTTCCCACTCCATTTGGCAAGGGGAGAGTGTACCTGCACTGCACACTAACCGCGGTTTGCAAAGAAAGAGGATTTGCTGCACATTCCAAGGACACGGCTGTTTCTGAGGCAATCTGCAACCTGCTGTCAGATGGAAGTGCTCTCTGCCCTCTCCTGCCCAGCTCTAGGTACTAGCGGGCACTTTCCAGCCTGGGCGAGGCAAACCACCTCCAGAGATGTCACAGAGCCTAAGTGGAGCACAGATGCTCAAAAGCAGCAAAGCTGAAGAGCCTGGCTCAGCTTCACTAGTGTGCAATTGACTGACTGTGAAAAACAAAGCAGCAGAGCACCGGGCTTCTGGGCGCTGTGAAGGCAATTGCCAAAACCAGGCAGCTGCTCCTTCCCAAGCACAGGCAGCTGCCTATGTTCTTGCTTGTCGACAAACTCACCGCTGCCCTTCTTTTCAGCAGCTGCCACCGTCTTCGGTGCATCTCGGAGCCTCTGGCGACGAGCAAGACTTGCCAAGGTGGGAGGCATCAGGACCAAGTCAAAACGCAGGCAAGTTGTCCTGGAACGCTTTCCATTCGCTTGCCGAGAGTGAATTCAAGAGGCAGGAGAGCGGCAGCCACCGTCCTCCGGCAGTCTGAAGGCTTCACACACAAGCCCGCTTCTTTGCGGCTTCGTTCTTCGCCTCTTCCAAGCAACCGCGATCTCTGCTTCTCGGAGGCGAAGAAGCGGCTAATTCGCGCACAGCTCAGTAAAGCGGCAGCGGAGCGCTCCGGAGCGCCGCTTCAAGCCGAAAGACGCCGGGAAACGGCACTTTCCTCCGGATAGCTCCGGAGCCGCGCTTCTGGTTCTCTAGTCATCTCTAGCTCAGCGAAAAGCTTTCCCACTCCATTTGGCAAGGGGAGAGTGTACCTGCACTGCACACTAACCGCGGTTTGCAAAGAAAGAGGATTTGCTGCACATTCCAAGGACACGGCTCTTTCCGAGGCAATCTGCAACCTGCTGTCAGATGGAAATGCTCTCTGCCCTCTCCTGCCCAGCTCTAGGTACTAGCGGGCACTTTCCAGCCTGGGCGAGGCAAACAACTTCGAGAGATGTCACAGAGCATAAGTGGAGCACAGATGCTCAAAAGCAGCAAAGCTGAAGAGCCTGGCTCAGCTTCACTAGTGTGCAATTGACTGACTGCGAAAAACAAAGCAGCAGAGCACCGGGCTTCTGGGCGCTGTGAAGGCAATTGCCAAAACCAGGCAGCTGCTCCTTCCCAAGCACAGGCAGCTGCCTATGTTCTTGCTTGTCGACAAACTCACCGCTGCCCTTCTTTTCAGCAGCTGCCACCGTCTTCGGTGCATCTCGGAGCCTCTGGCGACGAGCAAGACTTGCCAAGGTGGGAGGCATCAGGACCAAGTCAAAACCCAGGCAAGTTGTCCTGGAACGCTTTCCATTCGCTTGCCGAGAGTGAATTCAACAGGCAGGAGAGCGGCAGCCACCGTCCTCCAGCAGTCGGAAGGCTTGGCACACAAGCCCGCTTCTTTGCGGCTTCGTTCTTCGCCTCTTCCAAGCAACCGCGATCTCTGCTTCTCGGAGGCGAAGAAGCGGCTAATTCGCGCACAGCTCAGTAAAGCGGCAGCAAAGCGCTCCGGAGCCCCGCTTCAAGCCGAAAGACGCCGGGAAACGGCACTTTCCTCCGGATAGCTCCGGAGCCGCGCTTCTGCTTCTCTAGTCATCTCTAGCTCAGCGAAAATCTTTCCCACTCCATTTGGCAAGGGGAGAGTGTACCTGCACTGCACACTAACCGCGGTTTGCAAAGAAAGAGGATTTGCTGCACATTCCAAGGACACGGCTGTTTCTGAGGCAATCTGCAACCTGCTGTCAGATGGAAGTGCTCTCTGCCCTCTCCTGCCCAGCTCTAGGTACTAGCGGGCACTTTCCAGCCTGGGCGAGGCAAACCACCTCCAGAGATGTCACAGAGCATAAGTGGAGCACAGATGCTCAAAAGCAGCAAAGCTGAAGAGCCTGGCTCAGCTTCACTAGTGTGCAATTGACTGACTGCGAAAAACAAAGCAGCAGAGCACCGGGCTTCTGGGCGCTGTGAAGGCAATTGCCAAAACCAGGCAGCTGTTCCTTCCCAAGCACAGGCAGCTGCCCATGATCTTGCTTGTCGACAAACTCACCGCTGCCCTTCTTTTCAGCAGCTGCCACCGTCTTCGGTGCATCTCGGAGCCTCTGGCGACGAGCAAGACTTGCCAAGGTGGGAGGCATCAGGACCAAGTCAAAACCCAGGCAAGTTGTCCTGGAACGCTTTCCATTCGCTTGCCGAGAGTGAATTCAAGAGGCAGGAGAGCGGCAGCCACCGTCCTCCGGCAGTCTGAAGGCTTCACACACAAGCCCGCTTCTTTGCGGCTTCGTTCTTCGCCTCTTCCAAGCAACCGCGATCTCTGCTTCTCGGAGGCGAAGAAGCGGCTAATTCGCGCACAGCTCAGTAAAGCGGCAGCAAAGCGCTCCGGAGCCCCGCTTCAAGCCGAAAGACGCCGGGAAACGGCACTTTCCTCCGGATAGCTCCGGAGCCGCGCTTCTGCTTCTCTAGTCATCTCTAGCTCAGCGAAAATCTTTCCCACTCCATTTGGCAAGGGGAGAGTGTACCTGCACTGCACACTAACCGCGGTTTGCAAAGAAAGAGGATTTGCTGCACATTCCAAGGACACGGCTGTTTCTGAGGCAATCTGCAACCTGCTGTCAGATGGAAGTGCTCTCTGCCCTCTCCTGCCCAGCTCTAGGTACTAGCGGGCACTTTCCAGCCTGGGCGAGGCAAACAACCTCGAGAAATGTCACAGAGCATAAGTGGAGCACAGATGCTCAAAAGCAGCAAAGCTGAAGAGCCTGGCTCAGCTTCACTAGTGTGCAATTGACTGACTGCGAAAAACAAAGCAGCAGAGCACCGGGCTTCTGGGCGCTGTGAAGGCAATTGCCAAAACCAGGCAGCTGCTCCTTCCCAAGCACAGGCAGCTGCCTATGTTCTTGCTTGTCGACAAACTCACCGCTGCCCTTCTTTTCAGCAGCTGCCACCGTCTTCGGTGCATCTCGGAGCCTCTGGCGACGAGCAAGACTTGCCAAGGTGGGACGCATCAGGACCAAGTCAAAACCCAGGCAAGTTGTCCTGGAACGCTTTCCATTCGCTTGCCGAGAGTGAATTCAACAGGCAGGAGAGCGGCAGCCACCGTCCTCCAGAAGTCTGAAGGCTTCACACACAAGCCCGCTTCTTTGCGGCTTCGTTCTTCGCCTCTTCCAAGCAACCGCGATCTCTGCTTCTCGGAGGCGAAGAAGCGGCTAATTCGCGCACAGCTCAGTAAAGCGGAAGCGGAGCGCTCCGGAGCGCCGCTTCAAGCCGAAAGACGCCGGGAAACGGCACTTTCCTCCGGATAGCTCCGGAGCCGCGCTTCTGGTTCTCTAGTCATCTCTAGCTCAGCGAAAAGCTTTCCCACTCCATTTGGCAAGGGGAGAGTGTACCTGCACTGCACACTAACCGCGGTTTGCAAAGAAAGAGGATTTGCTGCACATTCCAAGGACACGGCTCTTTCCGAGGCAATCTGCAACCTGCTGTCAGATGGAAATGCTCTCTGCCCTCTCCTGCCCAGCTCTAGGTACTAGCGGGCACTTTCCAGCCTGGGCGAGGCAAACAACCTCGAGAAATGTCACAGAGGATAAGTGGAGCACAGATGCTCAAAAGCAGCAAAGCTGAAGAGCCTGGCTCAGCTTCACTAGTGTGCAATTGACTGACTGCGAAAAACAAAGCAGCAGAGCACCGGGCTTCTGGGCGCTGTGAAGGCAATTGCCAAAACCAGGCAGCTGCTCCTTCCCAAGCACAGGCAGCTGCCTATGTTCTTGCTTGTCGACAAACTCACCGCTGCCCTTCTTTTCAGCAGCTGCCACCGTCTTCGGTGCATCTCGGAGCCTCTGGCGACGAGCAAGACTTGCCAAGGTGGGAGGCATCAGGACCAAGTCAAAACCCAGGCAAGTTGTCCTGGAACGCTTTCCATTCGCTTGCCGAGAGTGAATTCAACAGGCAGGAGAGCGGCAGCCACCGTCCTCCAGCAGTCGGAAGGCTTGGCACACAAGCCCGCTTCTTTGCGGCTTCGTTCTTCGCCTCTTCCAAGCAACCGCGATCTCTGCTTCTCGGAGGCGAAGAAGCGGCTAATTCGCGCACAGCTCAGTAAAGCGGCAGCAAAGCGCTCCGGAGCCCCGCTTCAAGCCGAAAGACGCCGGGAAACGGCACTTTCTTCCGGATAGCTCCGGAGCCGCGCTTCTGCTTCTCTAGTCATCTCTAGCTTAGCGAAAAGCTTTCCCACTCCATTTGGCAAGGGGAGAGTGTACCTGCACTGCACACTAACCGCGGTTTGCAAAGAAAGAGGATTTGCTGCACATTCCAAGGACACGGCTCTTTCCGAGGCAATCTGCAACCTGCTGTCAGATGGAAGTGCTCTCTGCCCTCTCCTGCCCAGCTCTAGGTACTAGCGGGCACTTTCCAGCCTGGGCGAGGCAAACAACCTCGAGAAATGTCACAGAGGATAAGTGGAGCACAGATGCTCAAAAGCAGCAAAGCTGAAGAGCCTGGCTCAGCTTCACTAGTGTGCAATTGACTGACTGCGAAAAACAAAGCAGCAGAGCACCGGGCTTCTGGGCGCTGTGAAGGCAATTGCCAAAACCAGGCAGCTGCTCCTTCCCAAGCACAGGCAGCTGCCTATGTTCTTGCTTGTCGACAAACTCACCGCTGCCCTTCTTTTCAGCAGCTGCCACCGTCTTCGGTGCATCTCGGAGCCTCTGGCGACGAGCAAGACTTGCCAAGGTGGGAGGCATCAGGACCAAGTCAAAACCCAGGCAAGTTGTCCTGGAACGCTTTCCATTCGCTTGCCGAGAGTGAATTCAAGAGGCAGGAGAGCGGCAGCCACCGTCCTCCAGCAGTCGGAAGGCTTGGCACACAAGCCCGCTTCTTTGCGGCTTCGTTCTTCGCCTCTTCCAAGCAACCGCGATCTCTGCTTCTCGGAGGCGAAGAAGCGGCTAATTCGCGCACAGCTCAGTAAAGCGGCAGCGGAGCGCTCCGGAGCCCCGCTTCAAGCCGAAAGACGCCGGGAAGCGGCACTTTCCTCCGGATAGCTCCGGAGCCGCGCTTCTACTTCTCTAGTCATCTCTATCTTAGCGAAAAGCTTTCCCACTCCATTTGGCAAGGGGAGAGTGTACCTGCACTGCACACTAACCGCGGTTTGCAAAGAAAGAGGATTTGCTGCACATTCCAAGGACACGGCTCTTTCCGAGGCAATCTGCAACCTGCTGTCGGATGGAAGTGCTCTCTGCCCTCTCCTGCCCAGCTCTAGGTACTAGCGGGCACTTTCCAGCCTGGGCGAGGCAAACCACCTCCAGAGATGTCACAGAGCATAAGTGGAGCACAGATGCTCAAAAGCAGCAAAGCTGAAGAGCCTGGCTCAGCTTCACTAGTGTGCAATTGACTGACTGTGAAAAACAAAGCAGCAGAGCACCGGGCTTCTGGGCGCTGTGAAGGCAATTGCCAAAACCAGGCAGCTGCTCCTTCCCAAGCACAGGCAGCTGCCCATGTTCTTGCTTGTCGACAAACTCACCGCTGCCCTTCTTTTCAGCAGCTGCCACCGTCTTCGGTGCATCTCGGAGCCTCTGGCGACGAGCAAGACTTGCCAAGGTGGGAGGCATCAGGACCAAGTCAAAACCCAGGCAAGTTGTCCTGGAACGCTTTCCATTCGCTTGCCGAGAGTGAATTCAAGAGGCAGGAGAGCGGCAGCCACTGTCCTCCGGCAGTCTGAAGGCTTCACACACAAGCCCGCTTCTTTGCGGCTTCGTTCTTCGCCTCTTCCAAGCAACCGCGATCTCTGCTTCTCGGAGGCGAAGAAGCGGCTAATTCGCGCACAGCTCAGTAAAGCGGCAGCGGAGCGCTCCGGAGTGCCGCTTCAAGCCGAAAGACGCCGGGAAACGGCACTTTCTTCCGGATAGCTCCGGAGCCGCGCTTCTGCTTCTCTAGTCATCTCTAGCTTAGCGAAAATCTTTCCCACTCCATTTGGCAAGGGGAGAGTGTACCTGCACTGCACACTAACCGCGGTTTGCAAAGAAAGAGGATTTGCTGCACATTCCAAGGACACGGCTGTTTCTGAGGCAATCTGCAACCTGCTGTCAGATGGAAGTGCTCTCTGCCCTCTCCTGCCCAGCTCTAGGTACTAGCGGGCACTTTCCAGCCTGGCCGAGGCAAACAACCTCCAGAGATATCACAGAGCCTAAGTGGAGCACAGATGCTCAAAAGCAGCAAAGCTGAAGAGCCTGGCTCAGCTTCACTAGTGTGCAATTGACTGACTGCGAAAAACAAAGCAGCAGAGCACCGGGCTTCTGGGCGCTGTGAAGGCAATTGCCAAAACCAGGCAGCTGCTCCTTCCCAAGCACAGGCAGCTGCCTATGTTCTTGCTTGTCGACAAACTCACCGCTGCCCTTCTTTTCAGCAGCTGCCACCGTCTTCGGTGCATCTCGGAGCCTCTGGCGACGAGCAAGACTTGCCAAGGTGGGAGGCATCAGGACCAAGTCAAAACCCAGGCAAGTTGTCCTGGAACGCTTTCCATTCGCTTGCCGAGAGTGAATTCAAGAGGCAGGAGAGCGGCAGCCACCGTCCTCCGGCAGTCTGAAGGCTTCACACACAAGCCCGCTTCTTTGCGGCTTCGTTCTTCGCCTCTTCCAAGCAACCGCGATCTCTGCTTCTCGGAGGCGAAGAAGCGGCTAATTCGCGCACAGCTCAGTAAAGCGGCAGCGGAGCGCTCCGGAGCGCCGCTTCAAGCCGAAAGACGCCGGGAAACGGCACTTTCTTCCGGATAGCTCCGGAGCCGCGCTTCTGCTTCTCTAGTCATCTCTAGCTTAGCGAAAAGCTTTCCCACTCCATTTGGCAAGGGGAGAGCGTACCTGCACTGCACACTAACCGCGGTTTGCAAAGAAAGAGGATTTGCTGCACATTCCAAGGACACGGCTCTTTCCGAGGCAATCTGCAACCTGCTGTCAGATGGAAGTGCTCTCTGCCCTCTCCTGCCCAGCTCTAGGTACTAGCGGGCACTTTCCAGCCTGGCCGAGGCAAACAACTTCGAGAGATGTCACAGAGCATAAGTGGAGCACAGATGCTCAAAAGCAGCAAAGCTGAAGAGCCTGGCTCAGCTTCACTAGTGTGCAATTGACTGACTGCGAAAAACAAAGCAGCAGAGCACCGGGCTTCTGGGCGCTGTGAAGGCAATTGCCAAAACCAGGCAGCTGTTCCTTCCCAAGCACAGGCAGCTGCCCATGTTCTTGCTTGTCGACAAACTCACCGCTGCCCTTCTTTTCAGCAGCTGCCACCGTCTTCGGTGCATCTCGGAGCCTCTGGCGACGAGCAAGACTTGCCAAGGTGGGAGGCATCAGGACCAAGTCAAAACCCAGGCAAGTTGTCCTGGAACGCTTTCCATTCGCTTGCCGAGAGTGAATTCAAGAGGCAGGAGAGCGGCAGCCACCGTCCTCCAGAAGTCTGAAGGCTTCACACACAAGCCCGCTTCTTTGCGGCTTCGTTCTTCGCCTCTTCCAAGCAACCGCGATCTCTGCTTCTCGGAGGCGAAGAAGCGGCTAATTCGCGCACAGCTCAGTAAAGCGGCAGCGGAGCGCTCCGGAGCGCCGCTTCAAGCCGAAAGACGCCGGGAAGCGGCACTTTCCTCCGGATAGCTCCGGAGCCGCGCTTCTGCTTCTCTAGTCATCTCTAGCTTAGCGAAAAGCTTTCCCACTCCATTTGGCAAGGGGAGAGTGTACCTGCACTGCACACTAACCGCGGTTTGCAAAGAAAGAGGATTTGCTGCACATTCCAAGGACACGGCTCTTTCCGAGGCAATCTGCAACCTGCTGTCAGATGGAAGTGCTCTCTGCCCTCTCCTGCCCAGCTCTAGGTACTAGCGGGCACTTTCCAGCCTGGGCGAGGCAAACAACCTCGAGAGATGTCACAGAGGATAAGTGGAGCACAGATGCTCAAAAGCAGCAAAGCTGAAGAGCCTGGCTCAGCTTCACTAGTGTGCAATTGACTGACTGTGAAAAACAAAGCAGCAGAGCACCGGGCTTCTGGGCGCTGTGAAGGCAATTGCCAAAACCAGGCAGCTGCTCCTTCCCAAGCACAGGCAGCTGCCTATGTTCTTGCTTGTCGACAAACTCACCGCTGCCCTTCTTTTCAGCAGCTGCCACCGTCTTCGGTGCATCTCGGAGCCTCTGGCGACGAGCAAGACTTGCCAAGGTGGGAGGCATCAGGACCAAGTCAAAACCCAGGCAAGTTGTCCTGGAACGCTTTCCATTCGCTTGCCGAGAGTGAATTCAAGAGGCAGGAGAGCGGCAGCCACCGTCCTCCAGCAGTCGGAAGGCTTGGCACACAAGCCCGCTTCTTTGCGGCTTCGTTCTTCGCCTCTTCCAAGCAACCGCGATCTCTGCTTCTCGGAGGCGAAGAAGCGGCTAATTCGCGCACAGCTCAGTAAAGCGGCAGCGGAGCGCTCCGGAGCCCCGCTTCAAGCCGAAAGACGCCGGGAAGCGGCACTTTCCTCCGGATAGCTCCGGAGCCGCGCTTCTACTTCTCTAGTCATCTCTATCTTAGCGAAAAGCTTTCCCACTCCATTTGGCAAGGGGAGAGTGTACCTGCACTGCACACTAACCGCGGTTTGCAAAGAAAGAGGATTTGCTGCACATTCCAAGGACACGGATCTTTCCGAGGCAATCTGCAACCTGCTGTCAGATGGAAGTGCTCTCTGCCCTCTCCTGCCCAGCTCTAGGTACTAGCGGGCACTTTCCAGCCTGGGCGAGGCAAACAACCTCGAGAGATGTCACAGAGCATAAGTGGAGCACAGATGCTCAAAAGCAGCAAAGCTGAAGAGCCTGGCTCAGCTTCACTAGTGTGCAATTGACTGACTGCGAAAAACAAAGCAGCAGAGCACCGGGCTTCTGGGCGCTGTGAAGGCAATTGCCAAAACCAGGCAGCTGCTCCTTCCCAAGCACAGGCAGCTGCCTATGTTCTTGCTTGACGACAAACTCACCGCTGCCCTTCTTTTCAGCAGCTGCCACCGTCTTCGGTGCATCTCGGAGCCTCTGGCGACGAGCAAGACTTGCCAAGGTGGGAGGCATCAGGACCAAGTCAAAACCCAGGCAAGTTGTCCTGGAACGCTTTCCATTCGCTTGCCGAGAGTGAATTCAAGAGGCAGGAGAGCGGCAGCCACTGTCCTCCGGCAGTCTGAAGGCTTCACACACAAGCCCGCTTCTTTGCGGCTTCGTTCTTCGCCTCTTCCAAGCAACCGCGATCTCTGCTTCTCGGAGGCGAAGAAGCGGCTAATTCGCGCACAGCTCAGTAAAGCGGCAGCGGAGCGCTCCGGAGTGCCGCTTCAAGCCGAAAGACGCCGGGAAGCGGCACTTTCCTCCGGATAGCTCCGGAGCTGCGCTTCTGCTTCTCTAGTCATCTCTAGCTCAGCGAAAATCTTTCCCACTCCATTTGGCAAGGGGAGAGTGTACCTGCACTGCACACTAACCGCGGTTTGCAAAGAAAGAGGATTTGCTGCACATTCCAAGGACACGGCTGTTTCTGAGGCAATCTGCAACCTGCTGTCAGATGGAAGTGCTCTCTGCCCTCTCCTGCCCAGCTCTAGGTACTAGCGGGCACTTTCCAGCCTGGCCGAGGCAAACAACCTCCAGAGATGTCACAGAGCATAAGTGGAGCACAGATGCTCAAAAGCAGCAAAGCTGAAGAGCCTGGCTCAGCTTCACTAGTGTGCAATTGACTGACTGCGAAAAACAAAGCAGCAGAGCACCGGGCTTCTGGGCGCTGTGAAGGCAATTGCCAAAACCAGGCAGCTGCTCCTTCCCAAGCACAGGCAGCTGCCTATGTTCTTGCTTGACGACAAACTCACCGCTGCCCTTCTTTTCAGCAGCTGCCACCGTCTTCGGTGCATCTCGGAGCCTCTGGCGACGAGCAAGACTTGCCAAGGTGGGAGGCATCAGGACCAAGTCAAAACCCAGGCAAGTTGTCCTGGAACGCTTTCCATTCGCTTGCCGAGAGTGAATTCAAGAGGCAGGAGAGCGGCAGCCACTGTCCTCCGGCAGTCGGAAGGCTTCACACACAAGCCCGCTTCTTTGCGGCTTCGTTCTTCGCCTCTTCCAAGCAACCGCGATCTCTGCTTCTCGGAGGCGCAGAAGCGGCTAATTCGCGCACAGCTCAGTAAAGCGGCAGCAAAGCGCTCCGGAGTGCCGCTTCAAGCCGAAAGACGCCGGGAAACGGCACTTTCCTCCGGATAGCTCCGGAGCCGCGCTTCTGCTTCTCTAGTCATCTCTAGCTTAGCGAAAAGCTTTCCCACTCCATTTGGCAAGGGGAGAGTGTACCTGCACTGCACACTAACCGCGGTTTGCAAAGAAAGAGGATTTGCTGCACATTCCAAGGACACGGCTCTTTCCGAGGCAATCTGCAACCTGCTGTCAGATGGAAGTGCTCTCTGCCCTCTCCTGCCCAGCTCTAGGTACTAGCGGGCACTTTCCAGCCTGGCCGAGGCAAACAACTTCGAGAGATGTCACAGAGCATAAGTGGAGCACAGATGCTCAAAAGCAGCAAAGCTGAAGAGCCTGGCTCAGCTTCACTAGTGTGCAATTGACTGACTGCGAAAAACAAAGCAGCAGAGCACCGGGCTTCTGGGCGCTGTGAAGGCAATTGCCAAAACCAGGCAGCTGTTCCTTCCCAAGCACAGGCAGCTGCCCATGTTCTTGCTTGTCGACAAACTCACCGCTGCCCTTCTTTTCAGCAGCTGCCACCGTCTTCGGTGCATCTCGGAGCCTCTGGCGACGAGCAAGACTTGCCAAGGTGGGAGGCATCAGGACCAAGTCAAAACCCAGGCAAGTTGTCCTGGAACGCTTTCCATTCGCTTGCCGAGAGTGAATTCAAGAGGCAGGAGAGCGGCAGCCACCGTCCTCCGGCAGTCTGAAGGCTTCACACACAAGCCCGCTTCTTTGCGGCTTCGTTCTTCGCCTCTTCCAAGCAACCGCGATCTCTGCTTCTCGGAGGCGAAGAAGCGGCTAATTCGCGCACAGCTCAGTAAAGCGGCAGCGGAGCGCTCCGGAGCCCCGCTTCAAGCCGAAAGACGCCGGGAAGCGGCACTTTCCTCCGGATAGCTCCGGAGCCGCGCTTCTACTTCTCTAGTCATCTCTATCTTAGCGAAAATCTTTCCCACTCCATTTGGCAAGGGGAGAGTGTACCTGCACTGCACACTAACCGCGGTTTGCAAAGAAAGAGGATTTGCTGCACATTCCAAGGACACGGATCTTTCCGAGGCAATCTGCAACCTGCTGTCAGATGGAAGTGCTCTCTGCCCTCTCCTGCCCAGCTCTAGGTACTAGCGGGCACTTTCCAGCCTGGGCGAGGCAAACAACCTCGAGAAATGTCACAGAGCATAAGTGGAGCACAGATGCTCAAAAGCAGCAAAGCTGAAGAGCCTGGCTCAGCTTCACTAGTGTGCAATTGACTGACTGTGAAAAACAAAGCAGCAGAGCACCGGGCTTCTGGGCGCTGTGAAGGCAATTGCCAAAACCAGGCAGCTGCTCCTTCCCAAGCACAGGCAGCTGCCTATGTTCTTGCTTGTCGACAAACTCACCGCTGCCCTTCTTTTCAGCAGCTGCCACCGTCTTCGGTGCATCTCGGAGCCTCTGGCGACGAGCAAGACTTGCCAAGGTGGGAGGCATCAGGACCAAGTCAAAACCCAGGCAAGTTGTCCTGGAACGCTTTCCATTCGCTTGCCGAGAGTGAATTCAAGAGGCAGGAGAGCGGCAGCCACCGTCCTCCAGCAGTCGGAAGGCTTGGCACACAAGCCCGCTTCTTTGCGGCTTCGTTCTTCGCCTCTTCCAAGCAACCGCGATCTCTGCTTCTCGGAGGCGAAGAAGCGGCTAATTCGCGCACAGCTCAGTAAAGCGGCAGCGGAGCGCTCCGGAGCCCCGCTTCAAGCCGAAAGACGCCGGGAAGCGGCACTTTCCTCCGGATAGCTCCGGAGCCGCGCTTCTACTTCTCTAGTCATCTCTATCTTAGCGAAAAGCTTTCCCACTCCATTTGGCAAGGGGAGAGTGTACCTGCACTGCACACTAACCGCGGTTTGCAAAGAAAGAGGATTTGCTGCACATTCCAAGGACACGGATCTTTCCGAGGCAATCTGCAACCTGCTGTCAGATGGAAGTGCTCTCTGCCCTCTCCTGCCCAGCTCTAGGTACTAGCGGGCACTTTCCAGCCTGGCCGAGGCAAACAACCTCCAGAGATGTCACAGAGCATAAGTGGAGCACAGATGCTCAAAAGCAGCAAAGCTGAAGAGCCTGGCTCAGCTTCACTAGTGTGCAATTGACTGACTGCGAAAAACAAAGCAGCAGAGCACCGGGCTTCTGGGCGCTGTGAAGGCAATTGCCAAAACCAGGCAGCTGCTCCTTCCCAAGCACAGGCAGCTGCCTATGTTCTTGCTTGACGACAAACTCACCGCTGCCCTTCTTTTCAGCAGCTGCCACCGTCTTCGGTGCATCTCGGAGCCTCTGGCGACGAGCAAGACTTGCCAAGGTGGGAGGCATCAGGACCAAGTCAAAACCCAGGCAAGTTGTCCTGGAACGCTTTCCATTCGCTTGCCGAGAGTGAATTCAAGAGGCAGGAGAGCGGCAGCCACTGTCCTCCGGCAGTCTGAAGGCTTCACACACAAGCCCGCTTCTTTGAGGCTTCGTTCTTCGCCTCTTCCAAGCAACCGCGATCTCTGCTTCTCGGAGGCGAAGAAGCGGCTAATTCGCGCACAGCTCAGTAAAGCGGCAGCGGAGCGCTCCGGAGTGCCGCTTCAAGCCGAAAGACGCCGGGAAGCGGCACTTTCCTCCGGATAGCTCCGGAGCTGCGCTTCTGCTTCTCTAGTCATCTCTAGCTCAGCGAAAATCTTTCCCACTCCATTTGGCAAGGGGAGAGTGTACCTGCACTGCACACTAACCGCGGTTTGCAAAGAAAGAGGATTTGCTGCACATTCCAAGGACACGGCTGTTTCTGAGGCAATCTGCAACCTGCTGTCAGATGGAAGTGCTCTCTGCCCTCTCCTGCCCAGCTCTAGGTACTAGCGGGCACTTTCCAGCCTGGCCGAGGCAAACAACCTCCAGAGATGTCACAGAGCATAAGTGGAGCACAGATGCTCAAAAGCAGCAAAGCTGAAGAGCCTGGCTCAGCTTCACTAGTGTGCAATTGACTGACTGCGAAAAACAAAGCAGCAGAGCACCGGGCTTCTGGGCGCTGTGAAGGCAATTGCCAAAACCAGGCAGCTGCTCCTTCCCAAGCACAGGCAGCTGCCTATGTTCTTGCTTGACGACAAACTCACCGCTGCCCTTCTTTTCAGCAGCTGCCACCGTCTTCGGTGCATCTCGGAGCCTCTGGCGACGAGCAAGACTTGCCAAGGTGGGAGGCATCAGGACCAAGTCAAAACCCAGGCAAGTTGTCCTGGAACGCTTTCCATTCGCTTGCCGAGAGTGAATTCAAGAGGCAGGAGAGCGGCAGCCACCGTCCTCCGGCAGTCGGAAGGCTTCACACACAAGCCCGCTTCTTTGCGGCTTCGTTCTTCGCCTCTTCCAAGCAACCGCGATCTCTGCTTCTCGGAGGCGAAGAAGCGGCTAATTCGCGCACAGCTCAGTAAAGCGGCAGCAAAGCGCTCCGGAGTGCCGCTTCAAGCCGAAAGACGCCGGGAAACGGCACTTTCCTCCGGATAGCTCCGGAGCCGCGCTTCTGCTTCTCTAGTCATCTCTAGCTTAGCGAAAAGCTTTCCCACTCCATTTGGCAAGGGGAGAGTGTACCTGCACTGCACACTAACCGCGGTTTGCAAAGAAAGAGGATTTGCTGCACATTCCAAGGACACGGCTCTTTCCGAGGCAATCTGCAACCTGCTGTCAGATGGAAGTGCTCTCTGCCCTCTCCTGCCCAGCTCTAGGTACTAGCGGGCACTTTCCAGCCTGGCCGAGGCAAACAACTTCGAGAGATGTCACAGAGCATAAGTGGAGCACAGATGCTCAAAAGCAGCAAAGCTGAAGAGCCTGGCTCAGCTTCACTAGTGTGCAATTGACTGACTGCGAAAAACAAAGCAGCAGAGCACCGGGCTTCTGGGCGCTGTGAAGGCAATTGCCAAAACCAGGCAGCTGTTCCTTCCCAAGCACAGGCAGCTGCCCATGTTCTTGCTTGTCGACAAACTCACCGCTGCCCTTCTTTTCAGCAGCTGCCACCGTCTTCGGTGCATCTCGGAGCCTCTGGCGACGAGCAAGACTTGCCAAGGTGGGAGGCATCAGGACCAAGTCAAAACCCAGGCAAGTTGTCCTGGAACGCTTTCCATTCGCTTGCCGAGAGTGAATTCAAGAGGCAGGAGAGCGGCAGCCACCGTCCTCCGGCAGTCTGAAGGCTTCACACACAAGCCCGCTTCTTTGCGGCTTCGTTCTTCGCCTCTTCCAAGCAACCGCGATCTCTGCTTCTCGGAGGCGAAGAAGCGGCTAATTCGCGCACAGCTCAGTAAAGCGGCAGCGGAGCGCTCCGGAGCCCCGCTTCAAGCCGAAAGACGCCGGGAAGCGGCACTTTCTTCCGGATAGCTCCGGAGCCGCGCTTCTACTTCTCTAGTCATCTCTATCTTAGCGAAAATCTTTCCCACTCCATTTGGCAAGGGGAGAGTGTACCTGCACTGCACACTAACCGCGGTTTGCAAAGAAAGAGGATTTGCTGCACATTCCAAGGACACGGATCTTTCCGAGGCAATCTGCAACCTGCTGTCAGATGGAAGTGCTCTCTGCCCTCTCCTGCCCAGCTCTAGGTACTAGCGGGCACTTTCCAGCCTGGCCGAGGCAAACAACCTCGAGAGATGTCACAGAGCATAAGTGGAGCACAGATGCTCAAAAGCAGCAAAGCTGAAGAGCCTGGCTCAGCTTCACTAGTGTGCAATTGACTGACTGCGAAAAACAAAGCAGCAGAGCACCGGGCTTCTGGGCGCTGTGAAGGCAATTGCCAAAACCAGGCAGCTGCTCCTTCCCAAGCACAGGCAGCTGCCTATGTTCTTGCTTGACGACAAACTCACCGCTGCCCTTCTTTTCAGCAGCTGCCACCGTCTTCGGTGCATCTCGGAGCCTCTGGCGACGAGCAAGACTTGCCAAGGTGGGAGGCATCAGGACCAAGTCAAAACCCAGGCAAGTTGTCCTGGAACGCTTTCCATTCGCTTGCCGAGAGTGAATTCAAGAGGCAGGAGAGCGGCAGCCACTGTCCTCCGGCAGTCGGAAGGCTTCACACACAAGCCCGCTTATTTGCGGCTTCGTTCTTCGCCTCTTCCAAGCAACCGCGATCTCTGCTTCTCGGAGGCGAAGAAGCGGCTAATTCGCGCACAGCTCAGTAAAGCGGCAGCAAAGCGCTCCGGAGTGCCGCTTCAAGCCGAAAGACGCCGGGAAACGGCACTTTCCTCCGGATAGCTCCGGAGCCGCGCTTCTGCTTCTCTAGTCATCTCTAGCTTAGCGAAAAGCTTTCCCACTCCATTTGGCAAGGGGAGAGTGTACCTGCACTGCACACTAACCGCGGTTTGCAAAGAAAGAGGATTTGCTGCACATTCCAAGGACACGGCTCTTTCCGAGGCAATCTGCAACCTGCTGTCAGATGGAAGTGCTCTCTGCCCTCTCCTGCCCAGCTCTAGGTACTAGCGGGCACTTTCCAGCCTGGCCGAGGCAAACAACTTCGAGAGATGTCACAGAGCATAAGTGGAGCACAGATGCTCAAAAGCAGCAAAGCTGAAGAGCCTGGCTCAGCTTCACTAGTGTGCAATTGACTGACTGCGAAAAACAAAGCAGCAGAGCACCGGGCTTCTGGGCGCTGTGAAGGCAATTGCCAAAACCAGGCAGCTGTTCCTTCCCAAGCACAGGCAGCTGCCCATGTTCTTGCTTGTCGACAAACTCACCGCTGCCCTTCTTTTCAGCAGCTGCCACCGTCTTCGGTGCATCTCGGAGCCTCTGGCGACGAGCAAGACTTGCCAAGGTGGGAGGCATCAGGACCAAGTCAAAACCCAGGCAAGTTGTCCTGGAACGCTTTCCATTCGCTTGCCGAGAGTGAATTCAAGAGGCAGGAGAGCGGCAGCCACCGTCCTCCGGCAGTCTGAAGGCTTCACACACAAGCCCGCTTCTTTGCGGCTTCGTTCTTCACCTCTTCCAAGCAACCGCGATCTCTGCTTCTCGGAGGCGAAGAAGCGGCTAATTCGCGCACAGCTCAGTAAAGCGGCAGCGGAGCGCTCCGGAGTGCCGCTTCAAGCCGAAAGACGCCGGGAAACGGCACTTTCCTCCGGATAGCTCCGGAGCCGCGCTTCTGCTTCTCTAGTCATCTCTAGCTTAGCGAAAAGCTTTCCCACTCCATTTGGCAAGGGGAGAGCGTACCTGCACTGCACACTAACCGCGGTTTGCAAAGAAAGAGGATTTGCTGCACATTCCAAGGACACGGCTGTTTCTGAGGCAATCTGCAACCTGCTGTCAGATGGAAGTGCTCTCTGCCCTCTCCTGCCCAGCTCTAGGTACTAGCGGGCACTTTCCAGCCTGGGCGAGGCAAACAACCTCGAGAAATGTCACAGAGGATAAGTGGAGCACAGATGCTCAAAAGCAGCAAAGCTGAAGAGCCTGGCTCAGCTTCACTAGTGTGCAATTGACTGACTGTGAAAAACAAAGCAGCAGAGCACCGGGCTTCTGGGCGCTGTGAAGGCAATTGCCAAAACCAGGCAGCTGCTCCTTCCCAAGCACAGGCAGCTGCCTATGTTCTTGCTTGTCGACAAACTCACCGCTGCCCTTCTTTTCAGCAGCTGCCACCGTCTTCGGTGCATCTCGGAGCCTCTGGCGACGAGCAAGACTTGCCAAGGTGGGAGGCATCAGGACCAAGTCAAAACCCAGGCAAGTTGTCCTGGAACGCTTTCCATTCGCTTGCCGAGAGTGAATTCAAGAGGCAGGAGAGCGGCAGCCACCGTCCTCCAGCAGTCGGAAGGCTTGGCACACAAGCCCGCTTCTTTGCGGCTTCGTTCTTCGCCTCTTCCAAGCAACCGCGATCTCTGCTTCTCGGAGGCGAAGAAGCGGCTAATTCGCGCACAGCTCAGTAAAGCGGCAGCGGAGCGCTCCGGAGCCCCGCTTCAAGCCGAAAGACGCCGGGAAGCGGCACTTTCCTCCGGATAGCTCCGGAGCCGCGCTTCTACTTCTCTAGTCATCTCTATCTCAGCGAAAATCTTTCCCACTCCATTTGGCAAGGGGAGAGTGTACCTGCACTGCACACTAACCGCGGTTTGCAAAGAAAGAGGATTTGCTGCACATTCCAAGGACACGGATCTTTCCGAGGCAATCTGCAACCTGCTGTCAGATGGAAGTGCTCTCTGCCCTCTCCTGCCCAGCTCTAGGTACTAGCGGGCACTTTCCAGCCTTGGCGAGGCAAACAACCTCCAGAGATGTCACAGAGCCTAAGTGGAGCACAGATGCTCAAAAGCAGCAAAGCTGAAGAGCCTGGCTCAGCTTCACTAGTGTGCAATTGACTGACTGCGAAAAACAAAGCAGCAGAGCACCGGGCTTCTAGGCGCTGTGAAGGCAATTGCCAAAACCAGGCAGCTGCTCCTTCCCAAGCACAGGCAGCTGCCTATGTTCTTGCTTGTCGACAAACTCACCGCTGCCCTTCTTTTCAGCAGCTGCCACCGTCTTCGGTGCATCTCGGAGCCTCTGGCGACGAGCAAGACTTGCCAAGGTGGGAGGCATCAGGACCAAGTCAAAACCCAGGCAAGTTGTCCTGGAACGCTTTCCATTCGCTTGCCGAGAGTGAATTCAAGAGGCAGGAGAGCGGCAGCCACTGTCCTCCGGCAGTCGGAAGGCTTCACACACAAGCCCGCTTATTTGCGGCTTCGTTCTTCGCCTCTTCCAAGCAACCGCGATCTCTGCTTCTCGGAGGCGAAGAAGCGGCTAATTCGCGCACAGCTCAGTAAAGCGGCAGCAAAGCGCTCCGGAGTGCCGCTTCAAGCCGAAAGACGCCGGGAAACGGCACTTTCCTCCGGATAGCTCCGGAGCCGCGCTTCTGCTTCTCTAGTCATCTCTAGCTTAGCGAAAAGCTTTCCCACTCCATTTGGCAAGGGGAGAGTGTACCTGCACTGCACACTAACCGCGGTTTGCAAAGAAAGAGGATTTGCTGCACATTCCAAGGACACGGCTCTTTCCGAGGCAATCTGCAACCTGCTGTCAGATGGAAGTGCTCTCTGCCCTCTCCTGCCCAGCTCTAGGTACTAGCGGGCACTTTCCAGCCTGGCCGAGGCAAACAACTTCGAGAGATGTCACAGAGCATAAGTGGAGCACAGATGCTCAAAAGCAGCAAAGCTGAAGAGCCTGGCTCAGCTTCACTAGTGTGCAATTGACTGACTGCGAAAAACAAAGCAGCAGAGCACCGGGCTTCTGGGCGCTGTGAAGGCAATTGCCAAAACCAGGCAGCTGTTCCTTCCCAAGCACAGGCAGCTGCCCATGTTCTTGCTTGTCGACAAACTCACCGCTGCCCTTCTTTTCAGCAGCTGCCACCGTCTTCGGTGCATCTCGGAGCCTCTGGCGACGAGCAAGACTTGCCAAGGTGGGAGGCATCAGGACCAAGTCAAAACCCAGGCAAGTTGTCCTGGAACGCTTTCCATTCGCTTGCCGAGAGTGAATTCAAGAGGCAGGAGAGCGGCAGCCACCGTCCTCCGGCAGTCTGAAGGCTTCACACACAAGCCCGCTTCTTTGCGGCTTCGTTCTTCGCCTCTTCCAAGCAACCGCGATCTCTGCTTCTCGGAGGCGAAGAAGCGGCTAATTCGCGCACAGCTCAGTAAAGCGGCAGCGGAGCGCTCCGGAGTGCCGCTTCAAGCCGAAAGACGCCGGGAAACGGCACTTTCCTCCGGATAGCTCCGGAGCCGCGCTTCTGCTTCTCTAGTCATCTCTAGCTTAGCGAAAAGCTTTCCCACTCCATTTGGCAAGGGGAGAGCGTACCTGCACTGCACACTAACCGCGGTTTGCAAAGAAAGAGGATTTGCTGCACATTCCAAGGACACGGCTGTTTCTGAGGCAATCTGCAACCTGCTGTCAGATGGAAGTGCTCTCTGCCCTCTCCTGCCCAGCTCTAGGTACTAGCGGGCACTTTCCAGCCTGGGCGAGGCAAACAACCTCGAGAAATGTCACAGAGGATAAGTGGAGCACAGATGCTCAAAAGCAGCAAAGCTGAAGAGCCTGGCTCAGCTTCACTAGTGTGCAATTGACTGACTGTGAAAAACAAAGCAGCAGAGCACCGGGCTTCTGGGCGCTGTGAAGGCAATTGCCAAAACCAGGCAGCTGCTCCTTCCCAAGCACAGGCAGCTGCCTATGTTCTTGCTTGTCGACAAACTCACCGCTGCCCTTCTTTTCAGCAGCTGCCACCGTCTTCGGTGCATCTCGGAGCCTCTGGCGACGAGCAAGACTTGCCAAGGTGGGAGGCATCAGGACCAAGTCAAAACCCAGGCAAGTTGTCCTGGAACGCTTTCCATTCGCTTGCCGAGAGTGAATTCAAGAGGCAGGAGAGCGGCAGCCACCGTCCTCCAGCAGTCGGAAGGCTTGGCACACAAGCCCGCTTCTTTGCGGCTTCGTTCTTCGCCTCTTCCAAGCAACCGCGATCTCTGCTTCTCGGAGGCGAAGAAGCGGCTAATTCGCGCACAGCTCAGTAAAGCGGCAGCGGAGCGCTCCGGAGCCCCGCTTCAAGCCGAAAGACGCCGGGAAGCGGCACTTTCCTCCGGATAGCTCCGGAGCCGCGCTTCTACTTCTCTAGTCATCTCTATCTCAGCGAAAATCTTTCCCACTCCATTTGGCAAGGGGAGAGTGTACCTGCACTGCACACTAACCGCGGTTTGCAAAGAAAGAGGATTTGCTGCACATTCCAAGGACACGGATCTTTCCGAGGCAATCTGCAACCTGCTGTCAGATGGAAGTGCTCTCTGCCCTCTCCTGCCCAGCTCTAGGTACTAGCGGGCACTTTCCAGCCTTGGCGAGGCAAACAACCTCGAGAGATGTCACAGAGCATAAGTGGAGCACAGATGCTCAAAAGCAGCAAAGCTGAAGAGCCTGGCTCAGCTTCACTAGTGTGCAATTGACTGACTGCGAAAAACAAAGCAGCAGAGCACCGGGCTTCTGGGCGCTGTGAAGGCAATTGCCAAAACCAGGCAGCTGCTCCTTCCCAAGCACAGGCAGCTGCCTATGTTCTTGCTTGACGACAAACTCACCGCTGCCCTTCTTTTCAGCAGCTGCCACCGTCTTCGGTGCATCTCGGAGCCTCTGGCGACGAGCAAGACTTGCCAAGGTGGGAGGCATCAGGACCAAGTCAAAACCCAGGCAAGTTGTCCTGGAACGCTTTCCATTCGCTTGCCGAGAGTGAATTCAACAGGCAGGAGAGCGGCAGCCACTGTCCTCCGGCAGTCTGAAGGCTTCACACACAAGCCCGCTTCTTTGCGGCTTCATTCTTCGCCTCTTCCAAGCAACCGCGATCTCTGCTTCTCGGAGGCGAAGAAGCGGCTAATTCGCGCACAGCTCAGTAAAGCGGCAGCGGAGCGCTCCGGAGTGCCGCTTCAAGCCGAAAGACGCCGGGAAGCGGCACTTTCCTCCGGATAGCTCCGGAGCTGCGCTTCTGCTTCTCTAGTCATCTCTAGCTTAGCGAAAATCTTTCCCACTCCATTTGGCAAGGGGAGAGTGTACCTGCACTGCACACTAACCGCGGTTTGCAAAGAAAGAGGATTTGCTGCACATTCCAAGGACACGGCTGTTTCTGAGGCAATCTGCAACCTGCTGTCAGATGGAAGTGCTCTCTGCCCTCTCCTGCCCAGCTCTAGGTACTAGCGGGCACTTTCCAGCCTGGCCGAGGCAAACAACCTCCAGAGATGTCACAGAGCCTAAGTGGAGCACAGATGCTCAAAAGCAGCAAAGCTGAAGAGCCTGGCTCAGCTTCACTAGTGTGCAATTGACTGACTGCGAAAAACAAAGCAGCAGAGCACCGGGCTTCTAGGCGCTGTGAAGGCAATTGCCAAAACCAGGCAGCTGCTCCTTCCCAAGCACAGGCAGCTGCCTATGTTCTTGCTTGTCGACAAACTCACCGCTGCCCTTCTTTTCAGCAGCTGCCACCGTCTTCGGTGCATCTCGGAGCCTCTGGCGACGAGCAAGACTTGCCAAGGTGGGAGGCATCAGGACCAAGTCAAAACCCAGGCAAGTTGTCCTGGAACGCTTTCCATTCGCTTGCCGAGAGTGAATTCAAGAGGCAGGAGAGCGGCAGCCACTGTCCTCCGGCAGTCGGAAGGCTTCACACACAAGCCCGCTTCTTTGCGGCTTCGTTCTTCGCCTCTTCCAAGCAACCGCGATCTCTGCTTCTCGGAGGCGAAGAAGCGGCTAATTCGCGCACAGCTCAGTAAAGCGGCAGCAAAGCGCTCCGGAGTGCCGCTTCAAGCCGAAAGACGCCGAGAAACGGCACTTTCCTCCGGATAGCTCCGGAGCCGCGCTTCTGCTTCTCTAGTCATCTCTAGCTTAGCGAAAATCTTTCCCACTCCATTTGGCAAGGGGAGAGTGTACCTGCACTGCACACTAACCGCGGTTTGCAAAGAAAGAGGATTTGCTGCACATTCCAAGGACACGGCTCTTTCCGAGGCAATCTGCAACCTGCTGTCAGATGGAAGTGCTCTCTGCCCTCTCCTGCCCAGCTCTAGGTACTAGCGGGCACTTTCCAGCCTGGCCGAGGCAAACAACTTCGAGAGATGTCACAGAGCATAAGTGGGGCACAGATGCTCAAAAGCAGCAAAGCTGAAGAGCCTGGCTCAGCTTCACTAGTGTGCAATTGACTGACTGTGAAAAACAAAGCAGCAGAGCACCGGGCTTCTGGGCGCTGTGAAGGCAATTGCCAAAACCAGGCAGCTGTTCCTTCCCAAGCACAGGCAGCTGCCTATGTTCTTGCTTGTCGACAAACTCACCGCTGCCCTTCTTTTCAGCAGCTGCCACCGTCTTCGGTGCATCTCGGAGCCTCTGGCGACGAGCAAGACTTGCCAAGGTGGGAGGCATCAGGACCAAGTCAAAACCCAGGCAAGTTGTCCTGGAACGCTTTCCATTCGCTTGCCGAGAGTGAATTCAAGAGGCAGGAGAGCGGCAGCCACTGTCCTCCGGCAGTCTGAAGGCTTCACACACAAGCCCGCTTCTTTGCGGCTTCGTTCTTCGCCTCTTCCAAGCAACCGCGATCTCTGCTTCTCGGAGGCGAAGAAGCGGCTAATTCGCGCACAGCTCAGTAAAGCGGCAGCAGAGCGCTCCGGAGCGCCGCTTCAAGCCGAAAGACCCCGGGAAACGGCACTTTCCTCCGGATAGCTCCGGAGCCGCGCTTCTGCTTCTCTAGTCATCTCTAGCTTAGCGAAAAGCTTTCCCACTCCATTTGGCAAGGGGAGAGTGTACCTGCACTGCACACTAACCGCGGTTTGCAAAGAAAGAGGATTTGCTGCACATTCCAAGGACACGGCTCTTTCCGAGGCAATCTGCAACCTGCTGTCAGATGGAAGTGCTCTCTGCCCTCTCCTGCCCAGCTCTAGGTACTAGCGGGCACTTTCCAGCCTGGCCGAGGCAAACAACCTCGAGAGATGTCACAGAGCATAAGTGGAGCACAGATGCTCAAAAGCAGCAAAGCTGAAGAGCCTGGCTCAGCTTCACTAGTGTGCAATTGACTGACTGTGAAAAACAAAGCAGCAGAGCACCGGGCTTCTGGGCGCTGTGAAGGCAATTGCCAAAACCAGGCAGCTGCTCCTTCCCAAGCACAGGCAGCTGCCTATCTTCTTGCTTGTCGACAAACTCACCGCTGCCCTTCTTTTCAGCAGCTGCCACCGTCTTCGGTGCATCTCGGAGCCTCTGGCGACGAGCAAGACTTGCCAAGGTGGGAGGCATCAGGACCAAGTCAAAACCCAGGCAAGTTGTCCTGGAACGCTTTCCATTCGCTTGCCGAGAGTGAATTCAAGAGGCAGGAGAGCGGCAGCCACCGTCCTCCGGCAGTCGGAAGGCTTCACACACAAGCCCGCTTCTTTGCGGCTTCGTTCTTCGCCTCTTCCAAGCAACCGCCATCTCTGCTTCTCGGAGGCGAAGAAGCGGCTAATTCGCGCACAGCTCAGTAAAGCGGCAGCGGAGCGCTCCGGAGCGCCGCTTCAAGCCGAAAGACGCCGGGAAGCGGCACTTTCCTCCGGATAGCTCCGGAGCCGCGCTTCTGCTTCTCTAGTCATCTCTAGCTTAGCGAAAATCTTTCCCACTCCATTTGGCAAGGGGAGAGTGTACCTGCACTGCACACTAACCGCGGTTTGCAAAGAAAGAGGATTTGCTGCACATTCCAAGGACACGGCTCTTTCCGAGGCAATCTGCAAGCTGCTGTCAGATGGAAGTGCTCTCTGCCCTCTCCTGCCCAGCTCTAGGTACTAGCGGGCACTTGCCAGCCTGGGCGAGGCAAACAACCTCCAGAGATGTCACAGAGCATAAGTGGGGCACAGATGCTCAAAAGCAGCAAAGCTGAAGAGCCTGGCTCAGCTTCACTAGTGTGCAATTGACTGACTGCGAAAAACAAAGCAGCAGAGCACCGGGCTTCTGGGCGCTGTGAAGGCAATTGCCAAAACCAGGCAGCTGCTCCTTCCCAAGCACAGGCAGATGCCTATGTTCTTGCTTGTCGACAAACTCACCGCTGCCCTTCTTTTCAGCAGCTGCCACCGTCTTCGGTGCATCTCGGAGCCTCTGGCGACGAGCAAGACTTGCCAAGGTGGGAGGCATCAGGACCAAGTCAAAACGCAGGCAAGTTGTCCTGGAACGCTTTCCATTCGCTTGCCGAGAGTGAATTCAAGAGGCAGGAGAGCGGCAGCCACCGTCCTCCAGCAGTCGGAAGGCTTGGCACACAAGCCCGCTTCTTTGCGGCTTCGTTCTTCGCCTCTTCCAAGCAACCGCGATCTCTGCTTCTCGGAGGCGAAGAAGCGGCTAATTCGCGCACAGCTCAGTAAAGCGGCAGCAAAGCGCTCCGGAGCCCCGCTTCAAGCCGAAAGACGCCGGGAAACGGCACTTTCTTCCGGATAGCTCCGGAGCCGCGCTTCTGCTTCTCTAGTCATCTCTATCTTAGCGAAAATCTTTCCCACTCCATTTGGCAAGGGGAGAGTGTACCTGCACTGCACACTAACCGCGGTTTGCAAAGAAAGAGGATTTGCTGCACATTCCAAGGACACGGCTGTTTCTGAGGCAATCTGCAACCTGCTGTCAGATGGAAGTGCTCTCTGCCCTCTCCTGCCCAGCTCTAGGTACTAGCGGGCACTTTCCAGCCTGGGCGAGGCAAACAACCTCGAGAGATGTCACAGAGCCTAAGTGGAGCACAGATGCTCAAAAGCAGCAAAGCTGAAGAGCCTGGCTCAGCTTCACTAGTGTGCAATTGACTGACTGCGAAAAACAAAGCAGCAGAGCACCGGGCTTCTGGGCACTGTGAAGGCAATTGCCAAAACCAGGCAGCTGCTCCTTCCCAAGCACAGGCAGCTGCCTATGTTCTTGCTTGTCGACAAACTCACCGCTGCCCTTCTTTTCAGCAGCTGCCACCGTCTTCGGTGCATCTCGGAGCCTCTGGCGACGAGCAAGACTTGCCAAGGTGGGAGGCATCAGGACCAAGTCAAAACGCAGGCAAGTTGTCCTGGAACGCTTTCCATTCGCTTGCCGAGAGTGAATTCAAGAGGCAGGAGAGCGGCAGCCACCGTCCTCCAGCAGTCGGAAGGCTTCACACACAAGCCCGCTTCTTTGCGGCTTCGTTCTTCGCCTCTTCCAAGCAACCGCGATCTCTGCTTCTCGGAGGCGAAGAAGCGGCTAATTCGCGCACAGCTCAGTAAAGCGGCAGCGGAGCGCTCCGGAGCGCCGCTTCAAGCCGAAAGACGCCGGGAAGCGGCACTTTCCTCCGGATAGCTCCGGAGCCGCGCTTCTGGTTCTCTAGTCATCTCTAGCTTAGCGAAAATCTTTCCCACTCCATTTGGCAAGGGGAGAGTGTACCTGCACTGCACACTAACCGCGGTTTGCAAAGAAAGAGGATTTGCTGCACATTCCAAGGACACGGCTGTTTCTGAGGCAATCTGCAACCTGCTGTCAGATGGAAGTGCTCTCTGCCCTCTCCTGCCCAGCTCTAGGTACTAGCGGGCACTTTCCAGCCTGGCCGAGGCAAACAACTTCGAGAGATGTCACAGAGCCTAAGTGGAGCACAGATGCTCAAAAGCAGCAAAGCTGAAGAGCCTGGCTCAGCTTCACTAGTGTGCAATTGACTGACTGCGAAAAACAAAGCAGCAGAGCACCGGGCTTCTGGGCGCTGTGAAGGCAATTGCCAAAACCAGGCAGCTGTTCCTTCCCAAGCACAGGCAGCTGCCCATGATCTTGCTTGTCGACAAACTCACCGCTGCCCTTCTTTTCAGCAGCTGCCACCGTCTTCGGTGCATCTCGGAGCCTCTGGCGACGAGCAAGACTTGCCAAGGTGGGAGGCATCAGGACCAAGTCAAAACCCAGGCAAGTTGTCCTGGAACGCTTTCCATTCGCTTGCCGAGAGTGAATTCAAGAGGCAGGAGAGCGGCAGCCACCGTCCTCCGGCAGTCTGAAGGCTTCACACACAAGCCCGCTTCTTTGCGGCTTCGTTCTTCGCCTCTTCCAAGCAACCGCGATCTCTGCTTCTCGGAGGCGAAGAAGCGGCTAATTCGCGCACAGCTCAGTAAAGCGGCAGCAAAGCGCTCCGGAGCCCCGCTTCAAGCCGAAAGACGCCGGGAAACGGCACTTTCCTCCGGATAGCTCCGGAGCCGCGCTTCTGCTTCTCTAGTCATCTCTAGCTCAGCGAAAATCTTTCCCACTCCATTTGGCAAGGGGAGAGTGTACCTGCACTGCACACTAACCGCGGTTTGCAAAGAAAGAGGATTTGCTGCACATTCCAAGGACACGGCTGTTTCTGAGGCAATCTGCAACCTGCTGTCAGATGGAAGTGCTCTCTGCCCTCTCCTGCCCAGCTCTAGGTACTAGCGGGCACTTTCCAGCCTGGGCGAGGCAAACAACCTCCAGAGATGTCACAGAGCATAAGTGGAGCACAGATGCTCAAAAGCAGCAAAGCTGAAGAGCCTGGCTCAGCTTCACTAGTGTGCAATTGACTGACTGCGAAAAACAAAGCAGCAGAGCACCGGGCTTCTGGGCGCTGTGAAGGCAATTGCCAAAACCAGGCAGCTGTTCCTTCCCAAGCACAGGCAGCTGCCCATGTTCTTGCTTGTCGAACAGGCAGCTGCCCATGTTCTTGCTTGTCGACAAACTCACCGCTGCCCTTCTTTTCAGCAGCTGCCACCGTCTTCGGTGCATCTCGGAGCTCTGGCGACGAGCAAGACTTGCCAAGGTGGGGAGGCATCAGGACCAAGTCAAAACCCAGGCAAGTTGTCCTGGAACGCTTTCCATTCGCTTGCCGAGAGTGAATTCAAGAGGGCAGGAGAGCGGCAGCCACTGTCCTCCGGCAGTCGGAAGGCTTCACACACAAGCCCGCTTCTTTGCGGCTTCGTTCTTCGCCTCTTCCAAGCAACCGCGATCTCTGCTTCTCGGAGGCGAAGAAGCGGCTAATTCGCGCACAGCTCAGTAAAGCGGCAGCAAAGCGCTCCGGAGTGCCGCTTCAAGCCGAAAGACGCCGGGGAAGCGGCACTTTCCTCCGGATAGCTCCGGAGCCGCGCTTCTGCTTCTCTAGTCATCTCTAGCTTAGCGAAAAGCTTTCCCACTCCATTTGGCAAGGGGAGAGTGTACCTGCACTGCACACTAACCGCGGTTTGCAAAGAAAGAGGATTTGCTGCACATTCCAAGGACACGGCTCTTTCCGAGGCAATCTGCAACCTGCTGTCAGATGGAAGTGCTCTCTGCCCTCTCCTGCCCAGCTCTAGGTACTAGCGGGCACTTTCCAGCCTGGCCGAGGCAAACAACTTCGAGAGATGTCACAGAGCATAAGTGGAGCACAGATGCTCAAAAGCAGCAAAGCTGAAGAGCCTGGCTCAGCTTCACTAGTGTGCAATTGACTGACTGCGAAAAACAAAGCAGCAGAGCACCGGGCTTCTGGCGCTGTGAAGGCAATTGCCAAAACCAGGCAGCTGTTCCTTCCCAAGCACAGGCAGCTGCCCATGTTCTTGCTTGTCGACAAACTCACCGCTGCCCTTCTTTTCAGCAGCTGCCACCGTCTTCGGTGCATCTCGGAGCCTCTGGCGACGAGCAAGACTTGCCAAGGTGGGAGGCATCAGGACCAAGTCAAAACCCAGGCAAGTTGTCCTGGAACGCTTTCCATTCGCTTGCCGAGAGTGAATTCAAGAGGCAGGAGAGCGGCAGCCACCGTCCTCCAGAAGTCTGAAGGCTTCACACACAAGCCCGCTTCTTTGCGGCTTCGTTCTTCGCCTCTTCCAAGCAACCGCGATCTCTGCTTCTCGGAGGCGAAGAAGCGGCTAATTCGCGCACAGCTCAGTAAAGCGGCAGCGGAGCGCTCCGGAGTGCCGCTTCAAAGCCGAAAGACGCCGGGGAAACGGCACTTTCCTCCGGATAGCTCCGGAGCCGCGCTTCTGCTTCTCTAGTCATCTCTAGCTTAGCGAAAAGCTTTCCCACTCCATTTGGC
Organism: Anomalospiza imberbis; assembly: GCF_031753505.1. NCBI lineage: Eukaryota > Metazoa > Chordata > Aves > Passeriformes > Viduidae > Anomalospiza > Anomalospiza imberbis. Next base: position 103,420 of record NW_027099922.1, read on the forward strand.
AAGGGGAGAGCGTACCTGCACTGCACACTAACCGCGGTTTGCAAAGAAAGAGGATTTGCTGCACATTTCAAGGACACGGCTCTTTCCGAGGCAATCTGCAACCTGCTGTCAGATGGAAGTGCTCTCTGCCCTCTCCTGCCCAGCTCTAGGTACTAGCGGGCACTTTCCAGCCTGGGCGAGGCAAACAACCTCGAGAAATGTCACAGAGGATAAGTGGAGCCCAGATGCTCAAAAGCAGCAAAGCTGAAGAGCCTGGCTCAGCTTCACTAGTGTGCAATTGACTGACTGTGAAAAACAAAGCAGCAGGAGCACCGGGCTTCTGGCGCTGTGAAGGCAATTGCCAAAACCAGGCAGCTGCTCCTTCCCAAGCACAGGCAGCTGCCTATGTTCTTGCTTGTCGACAAACTCACCGCTGCCCTTCTTTTCAGCAGCTGCCACCGTCTTCGGTGCATCTCGGAGCCTCTGGCGACGAGCAAGACTTGCCAAGGTGGGAGGCATCAGGACCAAGTCAAAACCCAGGCAAGTTGTCCTGGAACGCTTTCCATTCGCTTGCCGAGAGTGAATTCAAGAGGCAGGAGAGCGGCAGCCACCGTCCTCCAGCAGTCGGAAGGCTTGGCACACAAGCCCGCTTCTTTGCGGCTTCGTTCTTCGCCTCTTCCAAGCAACCGCGATCTCTGCTTCTCGGAGGCGAAGAAGCGGCTAATTCGCGCACAGCTCAGTAAAGCGGCAGCAAAGCGCTCCGGAGTGCCGCTTCAAGCCGAAAGACGCCGGGAAACGGCACTTTCCTCCGGATAGCTCCGGAGCCGCGCTTCTGCTTCTCTAGTCATCTCTAGCTTAGCGAAAAGCTTTCCCACTCCATTTGGCAAGGGGAGAGTGTACCTGCACTGCACACTAACCGCGGTTTGCAAAGAAAGAGGATTTGCTGCACATTCCAAGGACACGGCTCTTTCCGAGGCAATCTGCAACCTGCTGTCAGATGGAAGTGCTCTCTGCCCTCTCCTGCCCAGCTCTAGGTACTAGCGGGCACTTTCCAGCCTGGGCGAGGCAAACAACCTCGAGAGATGTCACAGAGCATAAGTGGAGCACAGATGCTCAAAAGCAGCAAAGCTGAAGAGCCTGGCTCAGCTTCACTAGTGTGCAATTGACTGACTGCGAAAAACAAAGCAGCAGAGCACCGGGCTTCTGGGCGCTGTGAAGGCAATTGCCAAAACCAGGCAGCTGTTCCTTCCCAAGCACAGGCAGCTGCCCATGTTCTTGCTTGTCGACAAACTCACCGCTGCCCTTCTTTTCAGCAGCTGCCCACCGTCTTCGGTGCATCTCGGAGCCTCTGGCGACGAGCAAGACTTGCCAAGGTGGGAGGCATCAGGACCAAGTCAAAACCCAGGCAAGTTGTCCTGGAACGCTTTCCATTCGCTTGCCGAGAGTGAATTCAAGAGGCAGGAGAGCGGCAGCCACCGTCCTCCGGCAGTCTGAAGGCTTCACACACAAGCCCGCTTCTTTGCGGCTTCGTTCTTCGCCTCTTCCAAGCAACCGCGATCTCTGCTTCTCGGAGGCGAAGAAGCGGCTAATTCGCGCACAGCTCAGTAAAGCGGCAGCGGAGCGCTCCGGAGTGCCGCTTCAAGCCGAAAGACGCCGGGAAACGGCACTTTCCTCCGGATAGCTCCGGAGCCGCGCTTCTGCTTCTCTAGTCATCTCTAGCTTAGCGAAAAGCTTTCCCACTCCATTTGGCAAGGGGGAGAGCGTACCTGCACTGCACACTAACCGCGGTTTGCAAAGAAAGAGGATTTGCTGCACATTCCAAGGACACGGCTGTTTCTGAGGCAATCTGCAACCTGCTGTCAGATGGAAGTGCTCTCTGCCCTCTCCTGCCCAGCTCTAGGTACTAGCGGGCACTTTCCAGCCTGGCCGAGGCAAACAACTTCGAGAGATGTCACAGAGCATAAGTGGAGCACAGATGCTCAAAAGCAGCAAAGCTGAAGAGCCTGGCTCAGCTTCACTAGTGTGCAATTGACTGACTGTGAAAAACAAAGCAGCAGAGCACCGGGCTTCTGGGCGCTGTGAAGGCAATTGCCCAAAACCAGGCAGCTGTTCCTTCCCAAGCACAGGCAGCTGCCCATGTTCTTGCTTGTCGACAAACTCACCGCTGCCCTTCTTTTCAGCAGCTGCCACCGTCTTCGGTGCATCTCGGAGCCTCTGGCGACGAGCAAGACTTGCCAAGGTGGGAGGCATCAGGACCAAGTCAAAACCCAGGCAAGTTGTCCTGGAAACGCTTTCCATTCGCTTGCCGAGAGTGAATTCAAGACGGCAGGAGAGCGCAGCCACTGTCCTCCGGCAGTCTGAAGGCTTCACACACAAGCCCGCTTCTTTGCGGCTTCGTTCTTCGCCTCTTCCAAGCAACCGCGATCTCTGCTTCTCGGAGGCGAAGAAGCGGCTAATTCGCGCACAGCTCAGTAAAGCGGCAGCAGAGCGCTCCGGAGCGCCGCTTCAAGCCGAAAGACGCCGGGAAACGGCACTTTCCTCCGGATAGCTCCGGAGCCGCGCTTCTGCTTCTCTAGTCATCTCTAGCTTAGCGAAAAGCTTTCCCACTCCATTTGGCAAGGGGCACTGCACACTAACCGCGGTTTGCAAAGAAAGAGGATTTGCTGCACATTCCAAGGACACGGCTCTTTCCGAGGCAATCTGCAACCTGCTGTCAGATGGAAGTGCTCTCTGCCCTCTCCTGCCCAGCTCTAGGTACTAGCGGGCACTTTCCAGCCTGGCCGAGGCAAACAACTTCGAGAGATGTCACAGAGCCTAAGTGGAGCACAGATGCTCAAAAGCAGCAAAGCTGAAGAGCCTGGCTCAGCTTCACTAGTGTGCAATTGACTGACTGCGAAAAACAAAGCAGCAGAGCACCGGGCTTCTGGGCGCTGTGAAGGCAATTGCCAAAACCAGGCAGCTGTTCCTTCCCAAGCACAGGCAGCTGCCCATGATCTTGCTTGTCGACAAACTCACCGCTGCCCTTCTTTTCAGCAGCTGCCACCGTCTTCGGTGCATCTCGGAGCCTCTGGCGACGAGCAAGACTTGCCAAGGTGGGAGGCATCAGGACCAAGTCAAAACCCAGGCAAGTTGTCCTGGAACGCTTTCCATTCGCTTGCCGAGAGTGAATTCAAGAGGCAGGAGAGCGGCAGCCACCGTCCTCCGGCAGTCGGAAGGCTTCACACACAAGCCCGCTTCTTTGCGGCTTCGTTCTTCGCCTCTTCCAAGCAACCGCCATCTCTGCTTCTCGGAGGCGAAGAAGCGGCTAATTCGCGCACAGCTCAGTAAAGCGGCAGCGGAGCGCTCCGGAGCGCCGCTTCAAGCCGAAAGACCCCGGGAAACGGCACTTTCCTCCGGATAGCTCCGGAGCCGCGCTTCTGGTTCTCTAGTCATCTCTAGCTTAGCGAAAATCTTTCCCACTCCATTTGGCAAGGGGAGAGTGTACCTGCACTGCACACTAACCGCGGTTTGCAAAGAAAGAGGATTTGCTGCACATTCCAAGGACACGGCTGTTTCTGAGGCAATCTGCAACCTGCTGTCAGATGGAAGTGCTCTCTGCCCTCTCCTGCCCAGCTCTAGGTACTAGCGGGCACTTTCCAGCCTGGCCGAGGCAAACAACTTCGAGAGATGTCACAGAGCATAAGTGGAGCACAGATGCTCAAAAGCAGCAAAGCTGAAGAGCCTGGCTCAGCTTCACTAGTGTGCAATTGACTGACTGCGAAAAACAAAGCAGCAGAGCACCGGGCTTCTGGGCGCTGTGAAGGCAATTGCCAAAACCAGGCAGCTGTTCCTTCCCAAGCACAGGCAGCTGCCCATGTTCTTGCTTGTCGACAAACTCACCGCTGCCCTTCTTTTCAGCAGCTGCCACCGTCTTCGGTGCATCTCGGAGCCTCTGGCGACGAGCAAGACTTGCCAAGGTGGGAGGCATCAGGACCAAGTCAAAACCCAGGCAAGTTGTCCTGGAACGCTTTCCATTCGCTTGCCGAGAGTGAATTCAAGAGGCAGGAGAGCGGCAGCCACCGTCCTCCGGCAGTCTGAAGGCTTCACACACAAGCCCGCTTCTTTGCGGCTTCGTTCTTCGCCTCTTCCAAGCAACCGCGATCTCTGCTTCTCGGAGGCGAAGAAGCGGCTAATTCGCGCACAGCTCAGTAAAGCGGCAGCAAAGCGCTCCGGAGTGCCGCTTCAAGCCGAAAGACGCCGGGAAACGGCACTTTCCTCCGGATAGCTCCGGAGCCGCGCTTCTGCTTCTCTAGTCATCTCTAGCTTAGCGAAAAGCTTTCCCACTCCATTTGGCAAGGGGAGAGCGTACCTGCACTGCACACTAACCGCGGTTTGCAAAGAAAGAGGATTTGCTGCACATTCCAAGGACACGGCTCTTTCCGAGGCAATCTGCAACCTGCTGTCAGATGGAAGTGCTCTCTGCCCTCTCCTGCCCAGCTCTAGGTACTAGCGGGCACTTGCCAGCCTGGCCGAGGCAAACAACTTCGAGAGATGTCACAGAGCATAAGTGGAGCACAGATGCTCAAAAGCAGCAAGCTGAAGAGCCTGGCTCAGCTTCACTAGTGTGCAATTGACTGACTGTGAAAAACAAAGCAGCAGAGCACCGGGCTTCTGGGCGCTGTGAAGGCAATTGCCAAAACCAGGCAGCTGTTCCTTCCCAAGCACAGGCAGCTGCCCATGTTCTTGCTTGTCGACAAACTCACCGCTGCCCTTCTTTTTCAGCAGCTGCCACCGTCTTCGGTGCATCTCGGAGCCTCTGGCGACGAGCAAGACTTGCCAAGGTGGGAGGCATCAGGACCTAGTCAAAACCCAGGCAAGTTGTCCTGGAACGCTTTCCATTCGCTTGCCGAGAGTGAATTCAAGAGGCAGGAGAGCGGCAGCCACCGTCCTCCGGCAGTCTGAAGGCTTCACACACAAGCCCGCTTCTTTGCGGCTTCGTTCTTCGCCTCTTCCAAGCAACCGCGATCTCTGCTTCTCGGAGGCGAAGAAGCGGTTAATTCGCGCACAGCTCAGTAAAGCGGCAGCAGAGCGCTCCGGAGCGCCGCTTCAAGCCGAAAGACGCCGGGAAACGGCACTTTCCTCCGGATAGCTCCGGAGCCGCGCTTCTGCTTCTCTAGTCATCTCTAGCTTAGCGAAAAGCTTTCCCACTCCATTTGGCAAGGGGAGAGTGTACCTGCACTGCACACTAACCGCGGTTTGCAAAGAAAGAGGATTTGCTGCACATTCCAAGGACACGGCTCTTTCCGAGGCAATCTGCAACCTGCTGTCAGATGGAAGTGCTCTCTGCCCTCTCCTGCCCAGCTCTAGGTACTAGCGGGCACTTGCCAGCCTGGCCGAGGCAAACAACTTCGAGAGATGTCACAGAGCATAAGTGGAGCACAGATGCTCAAAAGCAGCAAAGCTGAAGAGCCTGGCTCAGCTTCACTAGTGTGCAATTGACTGACTGTGAAAAACAAAGCAGCAGAGCACCGGGCTTCTGGGCGCTGTGAAGGCAATTGCCAAAACCAGGCAGCTGTTCCTTCCCAAGCACAGGCAGCTGCCTATGTTCTTGCTTGTCGACAAACTCACCGCTGCCCTTCTTTTCAGCAGCTGCCACCGTCTTCGGTGCATCTCGGAGCCTCTGGCGACGAGCAAGACTTGCCAAGGTGGGAGGCATCAGGACCAAGTCAAAACGCAGGCAAGTTGTCCTGGAACGCTTTCCATTCGCTTGCCGAGAGTGAATTCAAGAGGCAGGAGAGCGGCAGCCACCGTCCTCCAGCAGTCGGAAGGCTTCACACACAAGCCCGCTTCTTTGCGGCTTCGTTCTTCGCCTCTTCCAAGCAACCGCGATCTCTGCTTCTCGGAGGCGAAGAAGCGGCTAATTCGCGCACAGCTCAGTAAAGCGGCAGCGGAGCGCTCCGGAGCGCCGCTTCAAGCCGAAAGACGCCGGGAAACGGCACTTTCCTCCGGATAGCTCCGGAGCCGCGCTTCTGCTTCTCTAGTCATCTCTAGCTTAGCGAAAAGCTTTCCCACTCCATTTGGCAAGGGGAGAGCGTACCTGCACTGCACACTAACCGCGGTTTGCAAAGAAAGAGGATTTGCTGCACATTCCAAGGACACGGCTCTTTCCGAGGCAATCTGCAACCTGCTGTCAGATGGAAGTGCTCTCTGCCCTCTCCTGCCCAGCTCTAGGTACTAGCGGGCACTTTCCAGCCTGGCCGAGGCAAACAACTTCGAGAGATGTCACAGAGCCTAAGTGGAGCACAGATGCTCAAAAGCAGCAAAGCTGAAGAGCCTGGCTCAGCTTCACTAGTGTGCAATTGACTGACTGCGAAAAACAAAGCAGCAGAGCACCGGGCTTCTGGGCGCTGTGAAGGCAATTGCCAAAACCAGGCAGCTGTTCCTTCCCAAGCACAGGCAGCTGCCCATGATCTTGCTTGTCGACAAACTCACCGCTGCCCTTCTTTTCAGCAGCTGCCACCGTCTTCGGTGCATCTCGGAGCCTCTGGCGACGAGCAAGACTTGCCAAGGTGGGAGGCATCAGGACCAAGTCAAAACCCAGGCAAGTTGTCCTGGAACGCTTTCCATTCGCTTGCCGAGAGTGAATTCAAGAGGCAGGAGAGCGGCAGCCACCGTCCTCCGGCAGTCGGAAGGCTTCACACACAAGCCCGCTTCTTTGCGGCTTCGTTCTTCGCCTCTTCCAAGCAACCGCCATCTCTGCTTCTCGGAGGCGAAGAAGCGGCTAATTCGCGCACAGCTCAGTAAAGCGGCAGCGGAGCGCTCCGGAGCGCCGCTTCAAGCCGAAAGACCCCGGGAAACGGCACTTTCCTCCGGATAGCTCCGGAGCCGCGCTTCTGGTTCTCTAGTCATCTCTAGCTTAGCGAAAATCTTTCCCACTCCATTTGGCAAGGGGAGAGTGTACCTGCACTGCACACTAACCGCGGTTTGCAAAGAAAGAGGATTTGCTGCACATTCCAAGGACACGGCTGTTTCTGAGGCAATCTGCAACCTGCTGTCAGATGGAAGTGCTCTCTGCCCTCTCCTGCCCAGCTCTAGGTACTAGCGGGCACTTTCCAGCCTGGCCGAGGCAAACAACTTCGAGAGATGTCACAGAGCATAAGTGGAGCACAGATGCTCAAAAGCAGCAAAGCTGAAGAGCCTGGCTCAGCTTCACTAGTGTGCAATTGACTGACTGCGAAAAACAAAGCAGCAGAGCACCGGGCTTCTGGGCGCTGTGAAGGCAATTGCCAAAACCAGGCAGCTGTTCCTTCCCAAGCACAGGCAGCTGCCCATGTTCTTGCTTGTCGACAAACTCACCGCTGCCCTTCTTTTCAGCAGCTGCCACCGTCTTCGGTGCATCTCGGAGCCTCTGGCGACGAGCAAGACTTGCCAAGGTGGGAGGCATCAGGACCAAGTCAAAACCCAGGCAAGTTGTCCTGGAACGCTTTCCATTCGCTTGCCGAGAGTGAATTCAAGAGGCAGGAGAGCGGCAGCCACCGTCCTCCGGCAGTCTGAAGGCTTCACACACAAGCCCGCTTCTTTGCGGCTTCGTTCTTCGCCTCTTCCAAGCAACCGCGATCTCTGCTTCTCGGAGGCGAAGAAGCGGCTAATTCGCGCACAGCTCAGTAAAGCGGCAGCAAAGCGCTCCGGAGTGCCGCTTCAAGCCGAAAGACGCCGGGAAACGGCACTTTCCTCCGGATAGCTCCGGAGCCGCGCTTCTGCTTCTCTAGTCATCTCTAGCTTAGCGAAAAGCTTTCCCACTCCATTTGGCAAGGGGAGAGCGTACCTGCACTGCACACTAACCGCGGTTTGCAAAGAAAGAGGATTTGCTGCACATTCCAAGGACACGGCTCTTTCCGAGGCAATCTGCAACCTGCTGTCAGATGGAAGTGCTCTCTGCCCTCTCCTGCCCAGCTCTAGGTACTAGCGGGCACTTGCCAGCCTGGCCGAGGCAAACAACTTCGAGAGATGTCACAGAGCATAAGTGGAGCACAGATGCTCAAAAGCAGCAAAGCTGAAGAGCCTGGCTCAGCTTCACTAGTGTGCAATTGACTGACTGTGAAAAACAAAGCAGCAGAGCACCGGGCTTCTGGGCGCTGTGAAGGCAATTGCCAAAACCAGGCAGCTGTTCCTTCCCAAGCACAGGCAGCTGCCCATGTTCTTGCTTGTCGACAAACTCACCGCTGCCCTTCTTTTCAGCAGCTGCCACCGTCTTCGGTGCATCTCGGAGCCTCTGGCGACGAGCAAGACTTGCCAAGGTGGGAGGCATCAGGACCTAGTCAAAACCCAGGCAAGTTGTCCTGGAACGCTTTCCATTCGCTTGCCGAGAGTGAATTCAAGAGGCAGGAGAGCGGCAGCCACCGTCCTCCGGCAGTCTGAAGGCTTCACACACAAGCCCGCTTCTTTGCGGCTTCGTTCTTCGCCTCTTCCAAGCAACCGCGATCTCTGCTTCTCGGAGGCGAAGAAGCGGTTAATTCGCGCACAGCTCAGTAAAGCGGCAGCAGAGCGCTCCGGAGCGCCGCTTCAAGCCGAAAGACGCCGGGAAACGGCACTTTCCTCCGGATAGCTCCGGAGCCGCGCTTCTGCTTCTCTAGTCATCTCTAGCTTAGCGAAAAGCTTTCCCACTCCATTTGGCAAGGGGAGAGTGTACCTGCACTGCACACTAACCGCGGTTTGCAAAGAAAGAGGATTTGCTGCACATTCCAAGGACACGGCTCTTTCCGAGGCAATCTGCAACCTGCTGTCAGATGGAAGTGCTCTCTGCCCTCTCCTGCCCAGCTCTAGGTACTAGCGGGCACTTGCCAGCCTGGCCGAGGCAAACAACTTCGAGAGATGTCACAGAGCATAAGTGGAGCACAGATGCTCAAAAGCAGCAAAGCTGAAGAGCCTGGCTCAGCTTCACTAGTGTGCAATTGACTGACTGTGAAAAACAAAGCAGCAGAGCACCGGGCTTCTGGGCGCTGTGAAGGCAATTGCCAAAACCAGGCAGCTGTTCCTTCCCAAGCACAGGCAGCTGCCTATGTTCTTGCTTGTCGACAAACTCACCGCTGCCCTTCTTTTCAGCAGCTGCCACCGTCTTCGGTGCATCTCGGAGCCTCTGGCGACGAGCAAGACTTGCCAAGGTGGGAGGCATCAGGACCAAGTCAAAACGCAGGCAAGTTGTCCTGGAACGCTTTCCATTCGCTTGCCGAGAGTGAATTCAAGAGGCAGGAGAGCGGCAGCCACCGTCCTCCAGCAGTCGGAAGGCTTCACACACAAGCCCGCTTCTTTGCGGCTTCGTTCTTCGCCTCTTCCAAGCAACCGCGATCTCTGCTTCTCGGAGGCGAAGAAGCGGCTAATTCGCGCACAGCTCAGTAAAGCGGCAGCGGAGCGCTCCGGAGCGCCGCTTCAAGCCGAAAGACGCCGGGAAACGGCACTTTCCTCCGGATAGCTCCGGAGCCGCGCTTCTGCTTCTCTAGTCATCTCTAGCTTAGCGAAAAGCTTTCCCACTCCATTTGGCAAGGGGAGAGCGTACCTGCACTGCACACTAACCGCGGTTTGCAAAGAAAGAGGATTTGCTGCACATTCCAAGGACACGGCTCTTTCCGAGGCAATCTGCAACCTGCTGTCAGATGGAAGTGCTCTCTGCCCTCTCCTGCCCAGCTCTAGGTACTAGCGGGCACTTTCCAGCCTGGCCGAGGCAAACAACTTCGAGAGATGTCACAGAGCCTAAGTGGAGCACAGATGCTCAAAAGCAGCAAAGCTGAAGAGCCTGGCTCAGCTTCACTAGTGTGCAATTGACTGACTGCGAAAAACAAAGCAGCAGAGCACCGGGCTTCTGGGCGCTGTGAAGGCAATTGCCAAAACCAGGCAGCTGTTCCTTCCCAAGCACAGGCAGCTGCCCATGATCTTGCTTGTCGACAAACTCACCGCTGCCCTTCTTTTCAGCAGCTGCCACCGTCTTCGGTGCATCTCGGAGCCTCTGGCGACGAGCAAGACTTGCCAAGGTGGGAGGCATCAGGACCAAGTCAAAACCCAGGCAAGTTGTCCTGGAACGCTTTCCATTCGCTTGCCGAGAGTGAATTCAAGAGGCAGGAGAGCGGCAGCCACCGTCCTCCGGCAGTCGGAAGGCTTCACACACAAGCCCGCTTCTTTGCGGCTTCGTTCTTCGCCTCTTCCAAGCAACCGCGATCTCTGCTTCTCGGAGGCGAAGAAGCGGCTAATTCGCGCACAGCTCAGTAAAGCGGCAGCAAAGCGCTCCGGAGCCCCGCTTCAAGCCGAAAGACGCCGGGAAACGGCACTTTCCTCCGGATAGCTCCGGAGCCGCGCTTCTGCTTCTCTAGTCATCTCTAGCTCAGCGAAAATCTTTCCCACTCCATTTGGCAAGGGAGAGTGTACCTGCACTGCACACTAACCGCGGTTTGCAAAGAAAGAGGATTTGCTGCACATTCCAAGGACACGGCTGTTTCTGAGGCAATCTGCAACCTGCTGTCAGATGGAAGTGCTCTCTGCCCTCTCCTGCCCAGCTCTAGGTACTAGCGGGCACTTTCCAGCCTGGGCGAGGCAAACAACCTCCAGAGATGTCACAGAGCATAAGTGGAGCACAGATGCTCAAAAGCAGCAAAGCTGAAGAGCCTGGCTCAGCTTCACTAGTGTGCAATTGACTGACTGCGAAAAACAAAGCAGCAGAGCACCGGGCTTCTGGGCGCTGTGAAGGCAATTGCCAAAACCAGGCAGCTGCTCCTTCCCAAGCACAGGCAGCTGCCTATGTTCTTGCTTGTCGACAAACTCACCGCTGCCCTTCTTTTCAGCAGCTGCCACCGTCTTCGGTGCATCTCGGAGCCTCTGGCGACGAGCAAGACTTGCCAAGGTGGGAGGCATCAGGACCAAGTCAAAACCCAGGCAAGTTGTCCTGGAACGCTTTCCATTCGCTTGCCGAGAGTGAATTCAAGAGGCAGGAGAGCGGCAGCCACTGTCCTCCGGCAGTCGGAAGGCTTCACACACAAGCCCGCTTCTTTGCGGCTTCGTTCTTCGCCTCTTCCAAGCAACCGCGATCTCTGCTTCTCGGAGGCGAAGAAGCGGCTAATTCGCGCACAGCTCAGTAAAGCGGCAGCAAAGCGCTCCGGAGTGCCGCTTCAAGCCGAAAGACGCCGGGAAACGGCACTTTCCTCCGGATAGCTCCGGAGCCGCGCTTCTGCTTCTCTAGTCATCTCTAGCTTAGCGAAAAGCTTTCCCACTCCATTTGGCAAGGGGAGAGTGTACCTGCACTGCACACTAACCGCGGTTTGCAAAGAAAGAGGATTTGCTGCACATTCCAAGGACACGGCTCTTTCCGAGGCAATCTGCAACCTGCTGTCAGATGGAAGTGCTCTCTGCCCTCTCCTGCCCAGCTCTAGGTACTAGCGGGCACTTGCCAGCCTGGCCGAGGCAAACAACTTCGAGAGATGTCACAGAGCATAAGTGGAGCACAGATGCTCAAAAGCAGCAAAGCTGAAGAGCCTGGCTCAGCTTCACTAGTGTGCAATTGACTGACTGCGAAAAACAAAGCAGCAGAGCACCGGGCTTCTGGGCGCTGTGAAGGCAATTGCCAAAACCAGGCAGCTGTTCCTTCCCAAGCACAGGCAGCTGCCCATGTTCTTGCTTGTCGACAAACTCACCGCTGCCCTTCTTTTCAGCAGCTGCCACCGTCTTCGGTGCATCTCGGAGCCTCTGGCGACGAGCAAGACTTGCCAAGGTGGGAGGCATCAGGACCAAGTCAAAACCCAGGCAAGTTGTCCTGGAACGCTTTCCATTCGCTTGCCGAGAGTGAATTCAAGAGGCAGGAGAGCGGCAGCCACTGTCCTCCGGCAGTCTGAAGGCTTCACACACAAGCCCGCTTCTTTGCGGCTTCGTTCTTCGCCTCTTCCAAGCAACCGCGATCTCTGCTTCTCGGAGGCGAAGAAGCGGCTAATTCGCGCACAGCTCAGTAAAGCGGCAGCGGAGCGCTCCGGAGTGCCGCTTCAAGCCGAAAGACGCCGGGAAACGGCACTTTCCTCCGGATAGCTCCGGAGCCGCGCTTCTGCTTCTCTAGTCATCTCTAGCTTAGCGAAAAGCTTTCCCACTCCATTTGGCAAGGGGAGAGCGTACCTGCACTGCACACTAACCGCGGTTTGCAAAGAAAGAGGATTTGCTGCACATTCCAAGGACACGGCTCTTTCCGAGGCAATCTGCAACCTGCTGTCAGATGGAAGTGCTCTCTGCCCTCTCCTGCCCAGCTCTAGGTACTAGCGGGCACTTGCCAGCCTGGCCGAGGCAAACAACTTCGAGAGATGTCACAGAGCATAAGTGGAGCACAGATGCTCAAAAGCAGCAAAGCTGAAGAGCCTGGCTCAGCTTCACTAGTGTGCAATTGACTGACTGTGAAAAACAAAGCAGCAGAGCACCGGGCTTCTGGGCGCTGTGAAGGCAATTGCCAAAACCAGGCAGCTGTTCCTTCCCAAGCACAGGCAGCTGCC